>NW_013665717.1:768446-771670 GCF_000517525.1 Limulus polyphemus
GCCCACCATGCAGCATAGAACAGTGGACAACAACTGAAGTTGAGTGCAATCTTTAAGAAATCTTAATGTTTATTTTGTGTGTTTTTGTACACTTTGTTTTAAATCAGTAATGAAATAAAATTAACCAAGCTACATATAGTTTGTATTCCTGTCTTAACAGTTAAAAATAAAAGAGGCTAGGCTTGAACCGGCCAACTTACAATTTGAATGCACACCATATCCTGCATGTGAAAACCCCAGACATCATGCAACACCCGAACTTTTGCAACCAAAATTACTTTCTGAGCAACAATTTCTCCAAAACATGTAAATTATTGTCTAGGATTGTAACGGTACAATTAATTTGAGAAAATTTTGGGAAAAGAAAAAGAACCACAGATAATCCAGGCACTAACATAGCCCCCAGTTCCCAGTACAAACAGTAGTGAAGTTAGGTCAGGCAAACCAGAGTCCTGAGTTTTTAGGCTGGTTCCTAGATCTCGAAATATTTGTTGAGGCCTGTACTAAAGATCATGTTGAAAATCACTAATCACTTCCAGTTTGAGTTATGATAGTTTGATTCAAAATATACTTATATATCATGAAAATATTTTTTTCTTTAATAACCTTATTTATTCATTGAAAATTGCATTTAAAAATGTATAATTTTCATGTTTGGATAAGTTTCATTCATGTTCACAGCATGAGCAAAATGAATCAATGGCTTAGTGTTCACATCGTGCAAAAGTACAACTTTCAGACTAATTTTAGATGAGTCAATAAAAAGTCTCCATTCTTGAGGATGATGTTCAGTACTCATTTCTTCCATTAGTGCATCAACAATTGTACAGAAACCCAAAGTATCTTGCATGCTGTAGTGAGAAGCAAGACTTTGATGGCAACTGTGGTAAATTGAAACTCTTGTTCCTGGAGCTAATATATTCCATTACTGTAAACAAGAGCCAAGAAATTCCCCATGCTGTTTTGACAAAGAAAAGTCACGAATCAGATCCTTTAGCTCTTCTTGTGTGATCAGATGAGACAGTTTATGTTGAGGTGCCACAGAAGTAGAATTACTAGATGAAGAGGATGAAGATGATTCATTGACTTATTTTGCAGGATGACTCTTCTGTTTCCCAATTTGCTGGTGGATGTGGTACTGGAGGACCATCCCCATGAAGTACTGGTTTCATTGCAGATGCAATACTTGGATATTTAACGTATTGTTTAGTTTTATCAGATTATCTTTGGGCTCATGCCATATCATGAAAACTGCAAATGGCATACTTGCTCTCTTCTTATTCAGCCACCGTGTCAAGCCAGATATTTTTCTTGGTCCCCAATTTTTACACCAAAAATAGTGGTAATAAGTTACCTTTACCTTATGTGTGATGTCTTTCCTTCATGAAATTGTTATTTTCCACAAATGTAGCAGAAACTGTTTGGGTGATTTTTGCACTTTTGGACTTTACTTGAACTGAAGACAGCCGGCATTTCAAATGATTTTCTAAAAAATATAAAATAATATTTACAGAACTACAGAGTTTAAATGATTTTAAAAACAAAGTTTTGCAAAATTTGATTATACCGCATGTATGATATAAGGAAGAAGACCAGACTTTGTTTTGACTGTGTTTGGAGCAAGGTGAAGTGACCAACTCAGTAAGTGAGAAGCAACTGAGAGAGGGGCATCAGAATCTGCCCATTTTATGCTTCGTCAAGGGTCTTCTTGAATATTCTAGCAAACTAAGCATGTGAGAGTATTGTGATTCCTGGGTGGAGCAGGTGGACATGGGAATGAAGTAAAAGTGGTGCAATTAGCTAAAGTTATATTGAAAACAAATATCATACATGAAAAATATATTTGGAATTTTACACCAATACAGTCAGTACAGCCTTTTACCCATTAAACTGTCCAAGTAAACTTAATTGTACAGCATAAATCTATTGTACTGAGTTGATTGCATTGTATTTCACATAGTGCTGATAAAACAGATAATAAACTAACTCAAAACCAAGATATGATAGACAAATTCTGACTACATTTTTGAAATCAGCAACATCAAATTACCCTAAATCATTTGTATTTCTCGATATCCAGTATTATTAATAGATTAATCTTCTAATTTCTGAAAGTTGTGATGTTGAAGTTGTACAAAAAAAAAAAATTATCTAAGCCTTTTGAAAAATTAAGAAAATGAAAGAAAAAAAAACAGTCAAATACTACTCTTCAAGAAGAAGAAATGTTTAATACACATTCTGAGGAAAATCAAATCAAATCTGAAATGTTTAGTGGTATGCAAAAGCATATAATTTAGTTTTAGTTTATACATTGTCCTAGAACAAGAAAATAATGGGTTCAAAATAGCACTGACAGATGATGTTAGCAGGAATGTGACAAACAGCTTATAGCTTAGGTACTTAGAATAAAACTTCATCAAGCTGACACAAACTGGTAGTGTAAGGGTTAACTTGTAGTTAAAAGATTGCTTACCTGTAAAAACCCAGGCATGTATTTGTCAACATCTTCAATATCTGTAGTTAAAAAAATCAAAATTACTATAGTTTCAATATGCTTTGAATTTGTCTAAAATAATGAATATCAAATATCACTTTTTTCCAAGCAGATCTGGTTCAAGTCTTTTTTAAATAAACAGAAACAATGATTTCTATATAAAAAAACAAAAACAAACCACAATCTGAGAATACCCTAAACATAAATTTTCTAATAACAATGTTTCTTAAATAGCATTATTTAAAGAGACAACCACCATGTAACATCTTTAGTAACTTGTACTTATTCTTTCACTTTATCATAAAACATAATAGAACAGGGGTGGGCCGAATCCGGACCGTCTAATATTTCTGTCCTTCCAGCAGTGACTCCCAGCAATTATGGAAAGAACATAATGGGTCTTTATACAACTGATGCTGAGGTAATTTAATTAATATAGTTGAAATGTGCTGCCCACAACAACTTACCAAAATTCGTGGAAACTTATTGCTCACCCCCCATGCTAGACCATTGACACTTGTCAATTTACATTTCTCTGCCTGTTAATGTAAAACTTGGTAAAAGTTATGTTCAAAGTTACTGTATATGAAAATTGTTGATAAAGTTCCAAAAAACATTACTTGAAGTAAGTAAAGCTAAACAGAAAGTGTTATGTTCCACTACAGTCAGAGTAAATGGGCAGACTATAGGCTTAGCCTTTTGGCACTAATTCATATTTTTTTTTTTTTTT
>NW_013665717.1:772399-777203 GCF_000517525.1 Limulus polyphemus
ATGTTTAGGTAATATTTTTACTATTTGAGTTAACACTTAATGGGTTAAAACAACAAAAAACATTCTACTGATATATGTAAAGTATGATTAGTTTGTAACTACTGTTATTTGTCTAATTTTCTTAAAACTTTAATTATGATTACCTAATTAATAATTATGACCAGATTTATTTACCAATAAACTTACATTTTTATTTATGTATTTGTAGTGATACAACAAGTTATTTTAAGGTAAATTACTTTTTTACCATAACTTCTGAAGGAATTATAACTTACCATTTAACTTGTCTGCCATGGGGTCATTAATATCAATAGCAATAATTTTCCAATCAGTTTTTCCTAAAAGAATATTTTATTGAAATAATCTATTTTGAGAATTTCATTCATTTGTGCACAATTTTATAATTTTAGTTTTATTATTTCTTTTTTTTTCTGCACACATTTCAATCAGTTTTGACACTGAAACTAAACTACCTACAATAGAGTACTTCTACCTTTTTGAATATAACTTCTTAAGTTCGAGGATGTTTATGTATTTTTCAGCATTTAATCAAATAAGATTGTAGTAAGTCGTATTTATGATAAAAAAGGAACAGTAAAAAGCATGAAAAACTTCATTCCATTGCCTTTGGTAAGAATTAACCCAGTTACTTAAGTAGGCCTGTGGCATCTCCATACCAAAATGTGACTAAAAAATTATTCTTAACATACTTTTACAATGTATATTATAAATGTCTTCACTGTTAACTTAATCTGCATTCAAGAACAGCAAAAGTGTGAATAAAAAATAGATTTTGTACACTATTATTTGGAGGGTTGCATCTCCGTTGATAACGTTTCTTGATTATAATGAAAACTAGTCTACCTTATGATATACCTAAATTAACACTTTTACTACAAAAAAATAGCAATAATTCTTTTGTAAAACCATTATAAAAATAAATGAACAAGATGATCATTTCTTACCTTCATCAATGAGTGCCAAGGTTCCAAGAACCTTAATTTGTACGACTTGTCCTAGACTTGCAACCTGTTATACAATACACATTCAGTAAAAATACAAATATCTTTCCATTAATAAAGCACGAAGATTAAATAAGTCTTCTGTTAACAATAAAGAAATTACTAATAATTTCAGAAATATATAAAAAAAAACAAAATTGTCTTTGGGTATTAATAAAGACTACATAAAACAAGCACAATATATTAAATTTTGATGAAATTCTAGTGAAGTCAGTCACAATCATTTTACATAAAAAAAAAATTCGGAAATTTCTAAGTCTCATTTGTGGTCAAGAAATTAAACTTTTAAAAATAAAGATTCAGCTCATTTATAGACTTAAGAAACTTTTGTGTTAAGTCCAGATAAACTATTGACATAAAGCTATTTCCAAGAGTAGATATTCAAGTCATTTTGCAAAAACTTGAGATTTTTTAATTTATGGGTTATAAGGACTGAGAAATGAATGCAATGTAGCTTTAGTATTAAATACATATACAACTTTTATATATACTGTTTTTCTTCCTAGTTAGGTTAATAGGTTTAATTGGAATCTTAAACAGACAAACTTAGTTAATTAAAAATACATAAAAATAAAGTTGAAAATAAAAGAAAAAAACATTTTTCTATGGTTTGAAAATTATGTAGCTTTAATGAGAATAAAGGAGTTGCAAGTGCTTGTCATTAGGTAATAGTGTTACTTAACAATGAACAAGTTACTTTTAAGTTTTAATAATAGCTAAACAACTTCATATAAGAACCTGATCCAAGAAAAGATTCCTGTAGCTGAATGACAGTGAAAAGTGGAAGAATTAGGATGAAGGTGAAAAAAAAAAGTTGAATGGAGGAGTTCTACCATTGTTAAAAGGGGTGTTGGGCTTGTTAGCAATACATGGTTGACCATGCACAACAGAAGCGTAGATCCACGTGTTAACTAAGCAGGTAACAGAGATTAACTCACTTATTATGAATTTCATCTGGCTTGAATAAAAACAACTCAAAGCAATAAGATGTAAATAAAATTTTAAAGACATTAAAATTTGTCCACATGCTGAACTGCAGAATATTCACAAAAAAATACTGTGACTGGTATGCCCAAGATATCACTAAATGGTGAATTTGAAGCAATGCATTCTGAAATTCACTTAGAATATTCATGAACATCGTGGTAAACAACAAAAATCAACTGCACAAGTGAACTTAAGTAAGAGCAAGATCTGAGGAGCATGATTTGTTGTAAAGTGTAAACAACCTTTTTTGAGACCTTCATTGAATGGTTATGGATGTGTGAAATAACAATGAATAGCCTCCTAACATGACATAAAAGATCAGTTAAGGTAGGCAACACAGTAGGTGAGAAACAGAAATTACCTTCTCTTGCAGACTCAATCTGGGTAGAAGTACAAGGCCTTCTGACAATATTAAGTATATGAAGCATCAAGGTTATAGACATCAGAATATATTCAGCCTGATGCAAGTAATAAAAGAAAATATGATTTAAAGGAAAGATGATTGATCAAACAAATTTCTGAGAGTTCAAAAGTAGTGGAAGCCAAGAAACAAGGGCTAAACCCAAGTCCAATTTAGGACAATGTTTAAATATTTCAAGACATGAAGATGAAAGACTTGGAAAGAAATTGAACAATGGGCACAAAGATTAATGGTTTCCAAGGCATCTGTAGGTTGTACATAAGGCAGCTCTATAATAAGCCATAGATGAAGCTGATAGTTACAATCATGAAACAAATACATAAGGAAATAAGTTGTGAAATTGTAGAGAAACAAGATATATTTTTTAATGCTGCAACTCTAGAAGGTAGTCCAAATAGTTTGATAGACAACAGGACAGAGCATGAGGATGAATGGGCTAACAACTGATCAACTCAAGAAGATAATATGGCTTCTCAGACAAAGAACCGAACAGCAACCAGCCATGAATTCCATATAAATCTGGATCAGTACAGTGGAAGAAGATGGTTGATCAATGTGACAAAGGTATCAATAATTGAATGATCAACCTTTAACAAAGCCACTGAAAAACTAAAAAGTGAAGGATCCACTCAGTGATGAGAAGTAAACAATCCAGAGAAAGAGAGACTGCAAAAATTGTTATCCTACCTGGAACGTGACAGGTTTAAAGGTGAAAAGTTTAGAATGAAATCAAGGAAGTAATAAAATTACAGCAAAGCAAGACTGCAAGAACTAATACTGACTAATTATAGATGTAAGCTACCAATATGGGGCTGTCTATGTAAACTGCCACAGAATGGGTGTGTGTATAAGGTGTGGAGCTTGAAACAAGAACACTTAACAGCCTAACATTTTGAAATGTTAATACGAGGTCCAAATGAGAGGGAGACATCTGTAAACAGATGAAGGTCTTTAGTAAAAAGAAATAATGAAGATCCAGTTGTTGTAACTCTTAGTCCTACCAAGACTAGAAAAACACAAGTAAGGGAAAACAAAGCCATGTTTTTTAACAGATCAGACACCACTGAGAAGCAAACTGCAATGGAGTTGTTACATTGAGTACACCTGAACGGAATGACTTTGTAACCTGAAACCATCACCACCAAAGCAGAAAATACATCTTTGGCACTAGATGTGGATGTCAAGAGTATGTGTACGAGTCTTCAAGGCTTGCAATGACATAGGAGACAGCTGAAGTGTACCTTAAACCATGTTTATTCAAAACACTATGTACCAACAACTGTGTTAGTACGAGAATGTGGGATTGGAGATATGGATGATCCATCCAAGAGATGTAGCCAGCTGGAAGGTCAACCTGAGTGTGTGTAAGAGAATGAATGAAAGGGTTAGAGTAAGACAATCATCAACGTAAAATAAAAATAAAAAATCTCAGATTGATGGTTTGTTCCCATATCTTCTAAACTTTACACTTTGCAGGAGCTATATCAGAAAACTCTCATGAAATCATAAATTACTTTTCACACCACTTTGTTCACTTTACATTAATGTAAATAGTTTATAATCTGATTTATTAAATAGGGATTAATCTTTTCTTCTAGTTATTTTCAAAGCTGTCCCCATCCTTTTATGATCTCACAGCATGTGAACAAAAACCAATAATAACAAGTCTTTAGATAAGAGAAACAATACCTGGTTATTCTATTCTCAAAGTATACTAATTTTGTAACAAATAAAAACTATGTTTTCAAATGGGTAGAAAAATTCTAAAAAATCTGACAGAAGCAATGTTTATAGGATAAGCAGAATTGGAAGCTTAAATATTTTTCTTTGCAAATTAAACTAAATCAATGTCATAAATTAATAAAATATCAATTATAATGTATTTTTGAGTAAAAAACTGAAATATAGTTAATTATTTTTCTTCAATTTAGAAATTTTATAAGCATGTGTGCATTTGACACAGGTCATAATAGGATTCATTCTCAAAATCAGGCCTAGATTAAAGCCCCATTCTAATGTACCAATCAACAATCTATAGGCAACAGATCTAAAGGAAAATTAATATACATTACAGGACTACAGGTAGATAAAAACTACACACAGGTGATTAAGGTAGGGGGGGGGGGAGGTCACCAATAAGTACAAAAATTTGTTTATTTCCTAATTTTTGAAAGTTTCTTCCTAAGCTTTTGTGGTGTTTTTTTATAATCTTAATTTTGATTACAAACTTTTTCCTCAGGAAAGAAAATTTATGTACTTATAAATGGTGTGGCATCCTTCTATCATTTAATCTGTAATCACATCACAACAATATCACTATCAATGGCTGGAGACGGCTTAAATGGGTAATGAAGAAAAACTTTAATATAAGTTT
>NW_013665717.1:778131-790407 GCF_000517525.1 Limulus polyphemus
AAAGTTTTTCTTCATTACCCATTTAAGCCGTCTCCAGCCATTATTAGTCTCAAAGTGGGTTCCTCGTCATCGAATTTAAATATCACTATCAGTTATAAGTGTATGTTTTTAGAACTTTGTAAACTTTTGTATCCAAGTTAATAAGACAGTAACGAGCATTTATCTATGACCAGACTGGTAATAATGAAGTGTTAATAATTCATTATCTTAATGTTTGTTTTTTATACTGGTTTTTGTATCCAGATTAATACATGGCAAAATTTTACTTTGGTGCACAGTTATCTAACTTTACAATTTATATAGATTATTTCATGAAAAATTTAAGAAAACTAACTGAGCTATGTCATGTAATCATTGGGCAATCAAGAAAATTTACTTGGATTCAAAGTATTTTATAAATCTCAAAGTGCATCTCATATAATTAAACTGCATAATTTAAGTCTCCTAGTTTCTAACTGTTGTGGTTAAAAATTGCAAGTCAATGCATGCAACTAAACTAATTATTTGAACATACTGAGCCATGAATGTATTACATCTAGTTAATTGAATGTTATTTGTACAGTATTGAATCGACTTACCTTGTAACCAATTTCACAAACATCAATTGGGTCATTGTCTCCTTTACAGCCTGTTGATGCATCAACTTCAAAGGGATTCTCCCACGTCTAAGTCATGATAAAAAAATAAACCTAAAATCAATTCATCTGTAATTTACTGCATGGTTGAGTGCAGCAAACAAGGAATTCCAGTAAATAGAATGTACATTTAACATTTGTATAAAAATGTTACAATAATCAGGTTCAACATTAATTAGGTTTAACTAACAAATTACCAATTTAAATAAAAATTGTTAAAATTTAAAACTGTGGTTTTTTTCATCAGTTTAATAACAAAGCTTAAATACTAAAGATAGTGAATGATAATAATAATAAAAAAGTGTGGTACTTGCAGCATCATGTCCTTAACCCATTAATTGCTGCAGGAGCAGCTCAGTTGCCATTTTCTGACTAACAGATAAAACTGAGCTGCCATCAATCACAATAAAACGGTAATTATCATCATTCGTATAGAGTTATAGTTATGTATGTGCAACTGACAGATATTTCCGTCATTCGCAACTGAGCCGTAGAACTTCAATGACGAAAATATCTGTCATCCACAGTTAATGGGTTAATATATGGAATTAAAAAGTAAGTCAACAAAAGTGATCAATAAAATACAAATTCAAATAGAATTTAACCAATTTAAAACAAGTTTATGAAGGAATGCTATAATACAAGAAAACAAAAACGAATTTGTGAATAAAAATATTCTGAATTTCTTGGCTCCAAGCCATTTTTACGCTTGATATTTTATGCTTCTTGTAGAAAATCAATTTGATGTATCCATTTTGAAGTAGCTCAATTTCTTTTTAACCATTGTTTTTTTTTCAATGTTTTAATTTTTTGGAACTTCAAAAAAACAAAACAAAAAGAAACTTGGGTCATAAAATTGTACGGATATATTTGTGATAAGAAGAGGCGTTAAAAATTGTGTTTCACTACATTGAAAAAAAATCTTGGTGTACATGAAACATAAGAGTTTATAAAAAAAAAAAAGGCAAATGGCAGTAAAAGAGTAAAATAATTTGTAATTTTATTAGATGAACTTTTGTCCAGGATTTATTTTTTTATATATAAATAGGTAGCAGCAGTTTAACAAAGAGTAAAATAAATAACGATTGAAGCACAATAAACTATTCAGATATTTAGAGAAGCAGTCTAGCATTTGACTTTTTTTTCAATCTAGCTAGTATATATACAATCTTTAAAAAGGTCATAAATATCAACAAACAAAATATACCTAAAAAAAAGACCAAATTAATACCTTGTTGAAAAGAATAAAAAAGCATTAATCTTTAAAATATATTAAGCACAGTGCTGTGCTATTTATCTTACAGTGAGTCATTTTAAATAGCACTAGTCATGCTAAACCTTAAACTGTAAAAATACTATATTCTCAAACTTGTCACTATCTAAGAATTAAATCACTTTCTGGCATTAGACTCAAGTACAAGCGTTATGGGTTGGGGCTTAATGGCACTGTGAAGGAACAAAGGCATTTAAAAGATACAACTTAGTACTTTTCCACTTAAACAGAAATAGAGTTAATTTATTTATTTTATTTTTATATATATTAAGCAGAAAAAATTAGTTAATGATTTACCTGTGGTATGGCTCCATAGTTACATAGGTAGCCATGATAAGGAAAGCAGTTTGCAACAAAACGAAGTTTTCCTTTTAGCACATCTTGATAAATTGGGTTCAGTGGCTCTTTTGTATTGATCTTTTTTAAAAGAAAAAAAAGGGTCAGCAATAATTTATAGTTTTTTCATTTTGTTACATGCATGAAGGTGAGAATTTCCAAACAAATGAGAAAGCATCACTTGGTTTTAAAGCTAAATGATCTTCTCAAGTATATTCATAGTTCTGATTGTATTCTTAAAAAATAAAAGTATTCATTGTCACAAAAAATTGAGAATATTTATTAAAAGTGAACATTACCCCTCAATCATAACTTTATGTCAGTTAATTGAAAGCATTTGCCTTTCATTTCATTTTTGAATATGTGGTTTATTTAATTTTCCACAATAACTGCAACTTGTCATGAGACCAAGTGATTGTATTAGGAATATCTCAGATCATATTAAAATCAGTAATTTCAAGCCCTCAGCCAACATTTTAAAAAGACCCAACACACACACACACACACCTGAATAAGTCTTAGTACAAATACTTGTATTTAAATGAATTTGACAGAAAAATTCCTTTTCTTT
This sequence comes from Limulus polyphemus, assembly GCF_000517525.1. Lineage (NCBI taxonomy): Eukaryota > Metazoa > Arthropoda > Merostomata > Xiphosura > Limulidae > Limulus > Limulus polyphemus. The sequence goes on from NW_013665717.1 coordinate 780,947, forward strand.
TTTAAACAGTACCAAGGAACATTTCTTTTCCAGCTTGGAGCACTAGAACCCTTTAGGTAATTAATATTCAGTTTTAATTACTAAAATTCTTCTTTGTGTCTGCACATACTGCATACTAATTTTTAATTTTTTATTGTTTTGTAAAACTTATTTCAAATGAACTGAAAATTTGTCTCCCACATGTTTGTTGTTAGCCAATGTTGCTGATTGTAACTTTACAGTGTTCTTATATGTGTAATTGTTTAAATATAACATTAATAAGCAGCTGATATCTTCAATAATGCTATCAAGTCATCTTAAAAGTTTGTAACCCTTGACCATTTGAAATATCTTATGAGTATTATTTAAAACACTTCAAACAGATTAATTCAAAACACCATTTAACCATGAATTTATTGTCATTCCTTCATATTTTTATGTTTGTAATCTCTTATCATCCTGTTCCATATTAATATTAACCAGTTAAAATGCTGGTAATAAACAAGAAATTTACTACATTTGTGGTAATTCAACGTTAAACCTGCACTTAACCATTTAAGCATCAATTTGACTATTTTCATGTTATTTACTTTCCTGCCACATCAATAACAACTTCAATTCATAATTTTTATTTTCTACAGAAAATAAATTACTTTATTTTATTTTGTCCCCTTGTGTCTCTTATTCCACCTACTTCAAATCATTGTACATTTCCTTGTGCAAATTACATCCATGAACCTCTTGTTTTGCAGAGATCAACACAGATCTACAATGGAGTTTTGGCCCTTTATAAAATAATAAGCTTACCTCCTCAAAGGTCAAATTGATTCTCTTCAAAAAGAGCCAAAACTGCATATGATACAGTACAGTTTCCATGCAGCTCACCAGTCAGAAAAAAGCACTATGATACAGAAATCTCTGTTCTATGTGACAGCCACAAAGTACCTCCCAAACACAAGGTAAAAAATAACACAATACAATTATCCCACGAAACAGTAACTAAGTTTCTTACCCAGTCAAGACACAAAAAACTTAACACTTATGGTTGAACTTTTGACATGATCTATATTGCATTTAGTGTGTACTAAAACTGAACCCCAGATTTTAGCACTGTAAACTTACTACTGACCCACCAGTGGGTATATAATATGGGAGAATAGGATACACAGTATTTGAATACTACACATTCAACCTAATAACTGTATATTAAAATAGTCTTCTGTAAACATAATCACCTGATGAAGGACATTTACTTGAAATATAAAATAAAAGTAACTTGTTGAACTAATAACACTTTGCATAGTTTACTAATGCATAATAATAGAAATTGTAAACTGAATAATCTTCATCAAAAAGAAAAAAAAGTTTTATTTTCAGTTTTATATTTGCAAGAGCAAGTCAAGCTTCTGCTTGAGGTTAACTATACTGTACTTCAACATTCATGCAAGAGAAAAAGATTCCAATACCATGATGTCTTCTTTCTCACGAAATTATGTACTTAAGTGTATGTGTACACAATATAAACATACACATCACAACATAACCGTTCCTTCATAAATATTATGCAAGTAACAAAGGTCAAACATACCTCTGTTTTAGCATTAGTCCATCTAGGTATCTCAACCACCATGTTATATATATATTTTTTTCTTATCAGCAAAAATAGGAATGTCATGGAATGGTGAAATTGGACCATTTTCATTTCCTGTAGAGAAAATTCTAATATTAGGAAGAACAAGTATCATCCACATTAAGCCCATTAGATGAACCAAGTTCATTCTTTAAAATAATCATGATGAAGTCATATAAAAATTACACAGCAACTTAGAAACTTTATATCAAAACATGTATTAGTCTACAGATAATTACATTAACACAATGGAAAACACTGTCTTATAAGGATAGTCATATTAGTGTATTACAGCTTAAATACAAATCCCCAACTGATTGGTTTTCAGAATAGCAACTTTATTATACACATAATCACATAAATATAGTTCAAATAAAAGATGATGCACCGCCGACTCTTGGGCTACTCTTTTACCAAAGAATAGTGGGATTGACTGCCACATTATAATGCCCCCACTGCTGAAAGGGCAAGCATGTTTGGTGGGATGGAGATTCGAACCCGTGACCCTCAGATTGCAAGTCGAGCATCCTAACCACCTGGCCATGCCGGCTTTAACAATCTGTTAGTTTGTGTTTTTATTAGTTTGTCATTACTATAATAAAAGGGAATCCTCAATAGCCACAGCATTTGAAATTCTTTTAGACAGGATTTGAGTGAATTAATCTTAGAGACCTTTTTTCTTAGCCATATTTTTGTGCACCAGCAATACCAAGCATGGGGTGCATATAGACCCAATTCGATTTTATTACTCATTAGGATCTCTACCAACCTACCCTCAAATTGAAATTCTTTTAGGTAAGATTAGAGTAAATTAATCTACGAAATCTTGGCTGTGGTCAAATACGTCAATCAAAAGGGTTTGACCTCCCAAGTCCAAAACTGTAATTAGATCTCAAAATCAGTCAAGAGATGACAGAGCTACGAGCTAAAAGTTTGTACTTAAAAACTCAGAACCATTCTATGAGCCACTATGCCATAGCTAAATAAATATATATTTGTACAAAGTCCTGTACATGTATGTTATCTGGTTCACTCTTAAACTTGAGTTTCACTTTTAGTTCACTGGTATGTCATGTCACTTCATATTTCTTCAAAAATGGCTCATCATGCTCTCCTTGCATGTTGCATTATCTTTTACTATGCAATTTGTTGCAAGTAAGAGGCTTAATCAAAAGTAACACTCATATAAAAGTACATGGAGAGATTTCTGATTGTAACTTTGCAAGTCAGCAGGCAAGAAAGAGAACATTCATGATGCTACAGTCAACCATTTTTCATTTACCCTCATATAGGGAATGATATTTGAATAACCTTATGTTTCACACACAACTACTTCATTCAATTTAACTTTCCTCCTCTGAAATACAATTTTGTTTCATTGAAAATAAATGGCAACCAAACATTCTAGGAATAGAAATGCAGTTCATAATTTCAAATTAACATGCTTTAAAAACTGTAAAGACAGCTTCACTGATGACGACTGAAATTCGATTTCTTAAATACCAAGATAACATTGTTCCAAAGTTCAACCTAAAAACATATTCTACCACTGTTATATTAAGTGAACAACTAGGGATGAGCTATGCTTTCTTAACACCTATGCAAAAAGAAAAAAAAATGACATGAAATAGAATTTAAGACCTCCTTATTTTATTGAATATATGAAATATCTCAAAAGAATGTCAACACAGATTCACTAAAAAGAAGCCTCACTAATAGTTTATCTTTCTTTGAGGATGTTAACTGTCATCTGGATGATGGAAAGAGTATGGACCTGATATATTTATATTTTAAAAAACTTTTAATAAGATGCCACACAGAAGATTAGCTATAAAAATCATATCAGTGTGGGTTGGGGAAAGAACAGTTAATTAAATTATATGGTGGTAGGATGAAAGAAAGAAAAGTTTATTAATGTAGTTCAGTCAAATTGTACTTTTAAATTCTTTTTTACATTAATGATATTAGCATGGGAAAAATTAGAAAATTATTGAAGTTTACTAATAACATTAAACTGATGGGTACTTCTAGATTGAGATACTTAGGTACTACAAAATGACTTAGATCAATTTGTTTCCTTACTAAAGAAGAAATATTGATTTATTGGAAAGGGTTTAGTGAAGAGCCTCTAGGATGATCCCTGGGAATAGAAAGGTTATCTTACACGGAGATGTTAAGTTTTCCAAACTTCTATGAGAGAAGAAGGCCGTCAGGTGATCTCATTGAAGTTTAGAAGATTGCAGGATTGATAGGATGAAGATACAATAGATATTTTTTAAACACAATAACAAGTTTATGAAATGAATTACCATCAGTAGTGGTGGAAATTGGTACTTTACAATAGTTTAAGAAGTGAATCTATCATTTCCAGCAAAATAAAAGGAGAGTTTAAATTTTTGCTTTTTTCAAGAAAAATTGGGAAGTCTAAAAAATAAGGGTCCTGGACCAATAATATTTCCCCAAGGGTTTTGAAGGAGGTTAAAAATTTGGTATGCGAATCACTAACATTTCTTGCAAGTACTTAAATAATGGGAAAGTGTCAGAAGATTCGTAGTTAGCTAGTATTACCCCTGTTTTAAAGAGAGGTGATATTAATCTTATGTGATATGTCTATTAATCTTACATCGGTGATGGAAGAGGTTTTGAAATTCTTATAAAAGATGCTTTGCAAAATCATTTTAAAAGGTTTAAAACTGTTCAATAGTCAATTAATTTTTTGACATTTATTGAAGAGGTTACTGCTTATGTAGATAAGGGTAAGTCCAATGGTGTCAAATGTTTTCTGAAAATCCAGATACAAGTTACCGCAAAAGGCTTGTTTAAAACATTCTCTATAGGTGTGGGCAATAAGATGGTTTGTTGGATTGAAAAATGACTGGATGGAAGAAAGCAGAAGGTTGTTATAAATGGAGTTCAGTCAAGCTGGAATAATGCCATAATTGGAAAATTCAAGGCTCAGTGTTAGGACCTTTACTCTGTTGATTAACATTAATGACATAGGTAAAGGAATGGTCAATAAATTACTTAAATGTGTCAAATATATTAAGATTTGGGTGTTGCTGGCTGTGATGAGGATGCTGTTGCTTTATGAAAGGACTCGGATCATTTGAAGTTGGGCTAATACATGGCAGTTTGATTTTAATTATAACAAATGCAAGGAAATGCATGTGGATCATCATAATTTATAAGTAATATCTTGATGGGAATAACCTTAACAGAGCAAAAGAAAAGGATCTTGGTGTTTCGGTTGAACAGTCTCTAAGTCATCCAAGCAGTGTGCAGTTGCTAGAGGATAGGGCAAATTGCATTGTAGGTTGCACTTACAGAAATACTGAATACAACTACAAGTCTAGAGATATTATAATTTTCTTGTATAACTCACTGGTTTAGCCTCATTTAAAGTAATGTATTTAGGTATGAGCTTTTTACTTTAATAAGGACAAAAATTATTGGAAATGCTACAAAGGAGGAATGGAAAGGTCATCATATAAGGGCATGTTAAATTTTTTTAACCTGAAATTGTTTTATCTTAAAGAAAGAAGAGACAGAGTAACCATTTAAAGTGTTTAGGATTGTTAAAAGGATTGCTAGGATGGATGTATCATCTTTTTCTTACTTAATGGTGAGAACTGTTAAGACTAGGGAACGAAAATATAAATTTTGCCAGGGTAGAAGTCAACTTCAGCTAACACAGTTTTATTTTTCTAACAGAGTGGTTGGCCTTTCGAATGCATTGTTTTCAAATGTAGTGGATGCAATTAATTCATCTTTAAGGGAATTTAAGAGAGGCTTGATAAATATTTGAATGATAAGGGCTGGTTTTCAATGTTTAATTTTAAAGTTCAGTTTAGTGGATAGGTTAGCCTCAATGGATAAACAGACCCATTGTTGTCCTTAAATGTTCTGTTATGTTTTTATGCAGCCTTGAAGGATCAAATGGACCTTTGTTGTCCATGCTATGCCAAGGAAAGATTGTTTTATTGTAAATGGTTTATAAGATTCAGATATTCCTTTAACTATTCTAATAATACTACTTTGTTCATAAAAAAACATGTTATCAAAAGCCACCAGTTCTTATACTTGGTTAAAGTTTGCGCTACAACTATAAGCATACAGATAAATGTTAAAATCTTTTTACTCTTTTTTAAGAGTATGTATATAAAAACAATACTGCAATCAAAGGATACATTGTAAAAGAAACAAAGAAGGATGAGATTCATGGGAGGTTATCTTAAAGTTTATGAGAGATTATTTGGGATTTTGATAGGATAAAGGCCTCTAATTTTTGATAATCTTCTATTAATCAAAAAATCAGACCATGACACACCTTTATGGTCTCAAAAACCACCTTAAGTTTGCCGTTCAACAGTCTTGGTGATTCTATGCAAAAATATATGGCACTTCCTCTCAAGGTATTACTAATTATTTTGTTGTCACTATTAGTAAGTTACATGCATATTAATAATATTGGATATTTGAATATGCATCACCTTTAAACAGAAAATGCTTATTTACAGTATATAGGTACATAAAAACACAACTACTTGTACCCATTATTTCTACACATTGATTAATTAATGAAACCATACTTCTAACTGATAAACTTCATGCTAGGTGTAGTTTTAGTTGATAATCAACATCTTAAATGTATAAAAAAATGTCTGATATTAAACCATACCAGTACAGATAAGTAATACTATTAATATTTGTTTCTTTTATTAATACTCTGATAAACTGAAATTATAATGAATCATTTTTTAAACTTAATATAACGAAATATCATCTTCAGTTTTACTTTTAAGTTGACATTCCCAAAACTTTAATACAAGTTCAACTGTGGTATGATTTTCAAAAGCTTCAACTTCAAGACTGCCTACATGTGCTTTACACTTGTATAGGACCTTGGAGAAATAAATACTTCAAATACTGAAATAGGCCCTTGGTATCCATTTGTTATATTATGAAACTAAGTAATAGAAATATATGGTCATTAGATAAATTAACATTTTATGTTAAGCATACTGTCACCTCAACATTCTAAGTAGACCAGGATGCAGGTCTAACAAAGTAACTTACTACTGTAACAGTAGTACTAGTAGATTTTTAAAACTTAACAAGTGTAGCTTGACAATGACAACATTCAGATCAGGTTAGTAGAGCAAACTGTTGAATTGGCATACAACTTCTGTAGTTTTTTTTTACTTTTAGATTCAACTGTAAGTTGTAACAGTACAACTTACAAGTGCCTGTGTCTCAATGAAGTCTACAAAGGCTAAAAGTGTGGAGTCAGCGTACGATCATCTTTGCAAACCTCACATATCAAGATAGTTAAGTTGGCTAGTTTTTTTACTGATACTGATAGAAAATGCCAATAATACTAACAAAAATACACTATTACTAGTCTTAGTATTATTAGCCCTTGTTCTACTACTACTACTACTAATAATAATAATATTTAATACTATATTAGTATTAGTCGAGCTGATGACAGTAATACTGATATTAGTATTAGTAATACTAATAGTATATACTGCTGGTGCTACACTAACCCAGTGCCTTTATTATGTATTACTATTACTAAGTATTAGTATTAATGTTACTAGTATTAATAATACTAATAGTATTAGTGACAATTACTTGTACTATGGTAGTAATAATAATAGCAAATAATAGTAAATTTTATGTTACTGTTGTCAGTATCAACTTAAACTAAAGTTAAAACTAACTTACATTACAAACACGAAATAATTACATTTACGACTTACGAAAATAAACCCTGAATTCGAAGGTATTCGGGCATCCTCTTTCAACAATCGAATAAGACATTTTCTGTCGATTGTTATTAATCTGTGACGAAAAACACGCAATGCTTGTAGAACTCTTACACCAGTTTGTTCTCATAAATTCAAGCGAAATTTGCTAAATTCCACTTTTAAACATCAAATAAAAATTAACAATTTATATAATATTATGAACGTGATATATGTAGGGTAAAAGTTACAGACCAACAACATTTTCATTATTGTATGATTTGAACACAACAACAACAGTAATAAAGCTTTAAATTTCAAACTGTTGTAAGTTTAAATTGTAAGTAAAATAAATACCTACAGCAAAACCATAAGCTAGTATTAAGTAAGAAACCTTGGAACTACATGAGAGCAATAATACAATTAGGGATACTGTCCGAAAGATTGTCTAAGCATTGTATCGGGTTGTTCCTGCAGGATTCCTACAGTATGTAAATATAATTTAAGGACAACAAGGGACCTGTTGGTCTATTTAGGTTGACCCATACACTAATTTACACCATAAAATAAAATCCCACTCACTTATTTTAATTTCAAAATAAGATATTCGAAGCCAGCACATTTCATTCAAATATTTATCAGGTCTTCTCACTCCTTTATATACATTTAAAGACAACACATTCCAAAAATTAATTGCCTTGTTAGCAAATTAAAGCTGTCTTATCTGAAGATCAACCCTACTCTGCCAATATATACATTTTTGTCCCCTAGTTTTACCATTTTTACCATTAAGTCCGAAAAAAGATGATGCATTAACATCAGGCTCATACGTACAATGCCTGAATGGGGAGTTATATTTTGTGAGATCAAAAGCCAACATATGTTGTGCGAAGCACAATCAGCATGCAAGGCATGTTAATGATGGGGGGAGGGGGATGGAGGTACGCCCTCCAGAAATTTGTAATAAGAAAATGCTATGAGATTAAATCTGGGAGCAATGTTGCATGAAATATAGTTTCAACAAATGCATTGCTGTTGTTCACATAAAGGCCACAAACATCCAATGAAAAGCCAATAAACATTTGTATATACGTTTAACTTGTTTTAATATATCATTTTAAAACAAATGGACTGTGTTACTATATATTTATTGTTGAAATTTATCGCTAACAAGTCACGGGTACCTACTGCAAAGAATCCGGTCTACAAAGCTTGACAGCGGCAATACGGCTTCGGCGTGTAATTGCAAAGTGTCAACAGAACCCACTTTCAAGCCAAAAAAAATGCTAATGCTTCATCAGAAGAATGTAGACTATGTAGAAAACGTTAAATACCATAAGCAGCTGCACTATAGCTATATAAGCATAACTTTTTACATCACAAAGCTAGGAGGTACGGCCGAACCCCCTCGAATTGTCCCTTACACGCGCATTATCGATTCCCTTAACAATTTTCAACACTTTAATCAAATCCCCTCTAAGTCTTCTTTTTCAAGAGACAATTGTTTGGAAGATCTTAACCTGTTCTCGTATGACAACCTTTCCATCCCAGGTATCATCCTAGTTGTCATATTCTGAATCCTTTCCAACAATTCAATGTCCTTTCTAAGGTTAAGCACTAACGACTGAACACAATAATCCAAATGTGATGAGTAAACTGGAATGGGCGGCAACTGCCTGTTGTAGAAAAAACACAAGTGTAGACGACGAAGTTTCGAAATGTTGTCCTCTACACTTGTATTTCTTCTACAACAGGCGGTTGTTGCCCATACCAGTGTACTCATCATAAATACCCCGCCTAAACAATCTATCAAAGAATCCAAAAGTGGCCTAACCAATGACCTATACAATGAAGTTATAACCTCTTTAGTCTTGTACTAGGGTTCAAAATTCTCAAATTTTCTAATCAGTCCTTCAGGGATTTTAACTGGTTATTATCAATATAGTTGGTCCGCTTCAAAAACATATACACTGAGTGGTCACAAGTAAATAGACATCTAATTTTTCGTCATTTAACTGATTTATGCTAACTAATTTGTATTCACAGGGCACTATATAAATGAAAATGGTCCGCACACTAATTATCTTGTGCTACAACATGCA
>NW_013665717.1:791034-800790 GCF_000517525.1 Limulus polyphemus
GATGGAGCACCGTGTAACACTGCTAGAAACACCCAAAAGTTGTAGGAAGAAAATGGTATCCAGAAGTTGTCCTGGCCGAGCCAATCTTCTGACATGAACCCCATCGAAAACCTTTGGGCCATACTCGCCCGGCAAGTCAAGAAACAACAAAAAAAAACCAACCGCGAAGAGCGATCTACTCCAAGTTTTGAAGCAAGAGTGGGCAAAAATCCCACAATCTAAAATTGACGAGATTATTCTCACGATGCCCCCAAAGGATCAACGAACTCCACGAAGCGAAAGAAAGATCTACTAGATATTAATTAAATTATAAATATATCAATTCCTGTGAATATGACTGAAAAATTTCATTTTTTTCTGAAAAGGTGGTGTCTATTTACTTGTGACCACGCTGTGTATATATTAATTCCATTTTATCAATTGTAGATGTGATTTTTTGTTTTTTAAAGAAAGACACAATTGTATATATATACGCGTAACATTAATTAAAAATGTTTAATTGAAAACAACAATTTTTGATTATATCACTCTTGGAATAAACGTAATATTTATATTAATTAGGAGAAGCATAAAAATTTATTTGATTTGAGATTACTTTTTTAACACTAACCAAAGGGTATTTCTCAATTGAAATGTTAATATTCGTTACTCTTCGTTTGGATCGATACCGCCATTCACATATTCCAAAAACCTTCTTTTTGTTTCAGACGTCATCGGGAGTTCTCATAATGTATAAAAATTGGCTAGGGATCCCTAGAAAGATAAAGGCTCCTTTTGGAAGATTGAAGAAGAATTTTCACCAGATGAAAACATAACTATGGTTTTAGGGGGAAGTATAGAAATGCTCGTTTGATGACAAAGTACAATAAGAAAAATGCTTAAGATTCTAGTCGGCTCGATTAAATTGTTTTTTCTTGCTACTCTAGTTGGCCCATAGGCCTTCTAGCTAGTCAGGGTCGACTAAACGATACGAATTTCGGACCTTGTTATATTTCAATATTTCTGTAGGTAAGAACCTAAAATCATATCTGCCTTGTCACTAGCAACATCATGTTGCTCGAATGGCTTAAATACTCATAATTCAAATTAAGATATCCCACATATCTTGTCTTGCACTTATTATAATTAAAATCCACCTGCTATGTATTTGTCCAACTCAACACCCTCCTCACAGCCAGAAATACCTAAAATCTTAATATCGTCAATAAATTATTTTAATTTATTGACCGTTCCTTCATCTATGTTATTGATGTAAATAAAAAAAAGAGTAAGGTTCCTAACACTGAGTCCTTAAGTTTCCAACTTGTCACATTAATCCAGTTTGACTGAACTCCATTTGTAACAACCCTCTGCTTTATTACATCTAGCCAGTCTTATATCTAATGATCCAACCTATCCTCCCACACCTACATAGATAATTCTTGAATAATCCTTTTGTGTCACACCTTGCTAAATGCTTTTTTTGTTGTTGTTTTGAAAATCTAGATGCACTAGTCCTAACACCTACATAGACAGTAACATCTTCAAAGAAAGTCAAATGTATAGTAAAGCAATTGAAACGGTGCTGACTATTCGAAAAAGTTTTACATTTTGTTAAATTACTTTGCAAAGAATCTTTTATCGGACCTTCAAAAACTTTTCTCACTATTGATGTAAGGCTAATAGGCTTGTAATTACAAGGTCAATTTTTACTCTTCCCCCTTGAAACGAGGAGTAACATTAGGCAACTTCTAATATTCTGGGACCTGCCCACAGTTCAAGGACTAACAAAAAATAGTAGCAAGTGATTTACATGTCTAATCCCTAACCGCCTTCAAAACTTTTGGGGAAATATATGTGGCTCAGGAGCTTTATCATGCTTTAAACTTTCTAACTTTTTCTTAACAAGTTCAGAATTAATGTAATCATCTTGTTCGATTTTGTTTCCATGTAGCAACTGTTCAGGATGAGGAATATTGCTGAACCTTCATTAGTAAAAAATAAAAAAGGTAGAATTTAATAACCCAGTCATCTCATAATTATCAGATATGATCTTTCCTCTATCACCCTTTAAAGAAATCATTACTATTAATTTTACCATTTTCGGCCAATCTTTTTTCATATAGCTATTCAATTTCCTCTTTAACCAACTTCTTGATCTTCTATAATTCTCAAACTATCCTGACATGGTAGTCAAATAAAACTTCTAAAGTTATAATGCTTTAATTTTTCCCATGTCTCTTGTCCCATACCCCGAATAAAGTGGCTAGAGCAATTATAGCGTCTTGTAATATATGCATACAACAATTTACGACAGTGTGCAAGTATTCAAGCTTGTAGAAACGTTAAAGGTGGAAATAAACTAATTTGTAATTGTGACGCAAGCAAATCGAAGTCATAAACGTCCAATAGGCCTGCAAGGGGGTCTTAACAAGGTATGTGGTTGATTGTACTTCTAAAATTCCCGTTATTCTTTGGCCATCATTTACATGAAAACAGCCGTTTAGTTAAAGGTGTAGCTGGGAACTTGTGAGCCTTTTTCGACTTCAAATCCTTGTTTATTATCTTGTTAACAGTAGCAGAAGGTGTGCATAACTTTGTAACGATAGCTTTTTTAGGTGGTAGAATTTTCTTTCACAATCGTAGAATTACTTTGCAGATAAAGGTATTGCTCTGAGTTGGCTTGGTTGTGGTTTCGGAATCCGTCATCTTCGTTCATTCTTGGCATTGCGAATTTTTCCGCTTTTTTGTTGAGCATTGAAAGCTCCCCTATTCAAAACGATACATCTTTTGGCTCCATGTCGTCTAACAACCACGTTATAAGAATATCCTTCCTTGGAAAGAGCTGTGATGTAATATTCTAGTTACAACTATTTACCCTGTCTGTTACACTGTCGAGTATTCGGTTTGTTTGCTTGCTTCAAACTTTCGCGCGAAGTTACAAAAGAGCTATCTGTGTATAGTCGTCACTAATTGTGAACCGATAGACTAGAGGGAAGGGAGCTAGTTAACAGCACCCACAGCCAACTTTTGGGCTATCCTCTTATCTGACCGAATAGCGCACTTACTACCTCAAAGTGTGGTGCGCATTTTTGTTGCTATTGTTTCATGCGACAACAGTAAAACGAACCACGAATCCTAAGATTCACAGTTCGGCAAGTTAACTATTAGACTTCACCCGACCCTCGAATGGTCATGAATTCGCTGTTAACCAAGTGGCACAACTTACATTTTAGGCGACACACGATTGAATTAACATATAAAACATATTGCATTAACCCTGAAGAAGCTGTAAAAGTGAAACATTGGTAGTAATAAAAAAACAAAACAAATATATTTACATCTGGAGTATAAAGGTCGTTTATCTAAACTTTTAACATATAAAATCGTATAAAAGTGCAATTAACCTGCTGTATTACCATGTTGTTATTAAACACTCTATCTCAGAATTAAATGATATTACATGGGTTATCTCTAACGTTTTACAAAGTACTAAATACTTATGTAGCGAAATACACATTTTAAAAGAAGAGAGAATACATTTGAAAAACTACTGAAACGACAAATCAAAAAGATCTGCTCATGATAATATTAGACAATAAGCTATGATTTAAGCTCATTGTAAATTTACACGTTCGAGTATTTCGGGGATGTTTTGTATCAACTCAAAAACAATAAATAATAACTGCAAACATACAAAATATCAACGTTATCAAAACTATGCCGTTTCTTACTTTTGAGACAGGAACACGCACACTAAGTTACAAAACAAACGACAGTTAAGCATTATATAAATTTAGAATGGAAACTTTATAATCTCTCTGCTAAAAACGATAATTAAATTTACTTCTGTAGTTCCTTCACAACTTTCGCTAGCTTTTGATTAATATATGATGAAGTATAGCCAAACAGTATTGCTACTAAGCTTTTATGCCAACACGTGTATATTTACGTATCAGTTAAAACCAGAGGAAATTAGTTTACTTTACTGTGGAATGCACTTTGGGATCGATGCCGTCTAATTATCCAATATGAAGAGAGACAGGAGAAACAACCTCGTTGCTAGGATACTGGGACAATTTTCACATAGTAGATGTTCATGTAAGCAGAAATAAATCGTGTAGTAGGACCGATACTATTATGAAATTAGTCTTAGAACGAAATATAATCACGTATTCGCATAGTGAGCATTTTTGAGAACGAACTAAGAACAATTTTCTCAAAATAAAACTTTTTTATAAACGTATGCAAACCCCCCCAGTGGCACAGCGGTATGTCTGCGGACTTACAACGCTAGAATCCGGGTTTCGATACCCGTGGTGGGCAGAGCACAGATAGCCTATTGTGTAGCTTTGTGCTTAATTAAAAACAAAACAAAAACAAACAAACTAAAAGGTTGCTACAATAAGTACTGTTACGAAAGAGCAGCCCAACCTTTTAGTATAAATGCGTTATTTTTTCTATTTCAGTCAACATTGACAATTTCAGATGTTATATCGTAGTAAACGAGTAGAATTTACAGCATCATTACAGGCACATTGAAAATAGCCTTTGAATGTACATAACACAGGCAGATGAATATATTTGAATTAAGATTCTAACAAATCAAAAATAAGGTCAATGCATTTATAAATTCTTTTTTTTTTGCATAGTTTTTACTGTGAAAAAATTGGCCATTTAAAAAAATCATAGTTAGACAGATTAATTTTGTCACGTTTCTTCTCTTTCTTTACATGCAAATGGTATTTTCACTTTATAAATACTATCGTTAGGATGATTTTACTTATATGTTCCAGTTATATACATGACACGATACTATTACCAATTTATGTGCATATATATTGTAAAACCCACAGTTCGATTATTATTTGTTGTTTTTTATGTCTGAAGTTTTGAAAAAGGGTCAAAATTTTAGTTAAAAAGGACAAATAACTGGTGAATGAAACGGATATCATATATGACGTTCTCTGTTTTCTTACATATTTTGCACTTAAAAGGAAATTCAGCAGCTTGGATAAGATTTCAAATCACAATACAAACTTTCATGACGTGGGTTGAAATCATTATCAATACTTTAAACTCAAGTTGCCCATAGAAAAGGTTTTCTGTGTTGTTAAAATATATGCAAGTGGATGTAATGACGTTTACTATTAAGAAAATGACTATCGTACTTGGTAAGTTTCAGCCCTATTAAAAATCACTATTATAATAGGAATTCAGGTATACTTTATCTACCAATCTCATCAGTAACGATTCAGGTAAGACTCTATTAGGCTGATAATTTCGATACGCAAAAGTCAGGAAAATGACAAAAATAACTGCAGTGTGACGTTTTATTGACTTTTTTTATATTACTTTGCCCGAAAATAAAGATTATAAATTGGTTTTTCTATCCCAAAACAAAATAACACCCGCCCTCTATCGGTTGAACTGGCAACAATAAAGAATAGTTTCGTCAACCTATGACCACAAAAAGTTATCTAACTGTGGTCTATCAATGACTTTGAGTTTTTCTATATCGGCATTGATTCACTGATTAACAGTTTAGAACAAAAAAATATTATATAAGGACAGCATTTTGCAATATCTCTTAATTTTGGTTAAGGACATTATGCAGAGAGTTTTTTGTTTACACTTTACAAGTTCAGAATGTTCTCAAGCGATTGTAGTAAAATTTAGCCTGTTATACTTGTTTTAGATAATAAAGCTTAAAATACTGATTACTAAATTTTATTTAGAATGTATAATACTTCTTTGGAATTATGTTCAACAGTACAAATGTCTTAATATGCTTTGATAAAGCCTGAAATCACATGCATCGTATAAAGATGGGCTATCTGTGCTCTGCCCACCACGTGTATCGAAACTCGGTTTCTACGGTTGTAAGTCCGCAGACATACCGTTGTGCCACTGGGGGCAGATGTAAAGAAGAAGAAAATTTATATTTAACACACAACTTTTAGCAGTAGCCAGAGTGATGAGTATGAATAATTGGTACTCGTGTAAAAATTAAAATCCAATAAATAAATAAACCGGAACGTTTATTCGTACACACTTGCAACATCTTTAAATAATTAATTAATTTCATTTGTTAATAATGTTCTAACACTTATGAAGTTAAACTAATTGACTAATATGTTAGAAGTCTATTATAAATTTTGAGCAATGCAGTATAGCCAAAAAATCTTTTGGTTTCCATTGTGATGTACTGAAAGGTATAATTTCTGCTGATTTAGAGAGCTCAAGTTAAAAAAAATATTACTACCATAGGTTTTACTCCAAGTGAAAAACTTTCCCTCTCTCATTGCTAAAACAAATGTTAAAATAACACTTATTAACACCAAAGGTATCATTCTTTGTTGTAATAATATTGTCTTTATTTATGAAGTCATTTTTTTCAAACTATCACTGAATGTTGCCTATAGAATTATTATAAGAAAAGTACTAAAATCATTGTTATTAGATAAATAAAAATAAAAGATAAAACTACATAACAGTTGTAATTTAATTTGCGGAATAAGTTTATTTTTCTTCTTGTAATAGATATAAACTTCAACAGAATATTAAAGGGGAACTATTAATGTATTTGTGATGTATGTTTTGGTACTCACTAACGACCCCAATGGCACAGCGGTATGTTTACGGACTTACAACGCTATAAACCGGGTTTCGATACCTTTGTTTCGACGACAAAGATTAGATAATTATTAAGCCTTTAACCACGTAAGGCGGATCAGACCAATGAAAACAGCGTATGCAAATAATGGTCTTAACCACCACAGCTCAAAACATAAACCACACAAAACACAAATTAAACGTATTTTACCCCATATTTGATGAATTGCTGTTTTTGTAATGGTTAACATTTTGGTTATTTATATATGTATATGTATATATTACCTTCCGGTTTTGAATAGAAATATACATTGTCACAGCTGACCTGTTCAAATGCTGTGAGGTCGTAGAATCTCAACTACGACAAACGATTATCACACTCTTCAATTTGATTTAAGCTCGAAAAAGCTTGGTTTAGTTTCGTAATTAACTGTATTACAACACACAATTTCTTTGGACTATAGAAACATTAAGGGCGATGAGTCGTCTTGTGAAGAAATTCTTCAAAATAATTTAAAACTGAAGGTGGGTGGGACTTGAGGTTCTGCTTAATCATCAAATGCTATAACCTATTAAGCTACCATTTCTCGAACACCGTGACTCCCAGTTTTCACTCAAATACCAAGGGCGGAATTTGATAGGACTTTTGAGCTACGCTAATTGGCTTTCCAACTCAGAATTCGTTTATTCTTTTGTAACTGGAAATGCCGACATTAAATGTGTTGACTATTTAAAAGTTAAGAGTGGCATCCCTCCTTTGATTACAACATAAAACTAGAGGGGCACTCACTAGAGCGCATACCTACGCCACGCAGAGTTGATCATATTTGGCTCTCAAAAAATACGAAAATGTGTCCGTTATTAACGGACACGGAAAATTTTTGGCAGGGCAATGAGGAATAATAATCGACATATGTCCACCAAGTGTCATCAAAATTCGATCATTTTTGACTGAGTTAAAGAGCAAAAATAGTGTAAAAAATCGGTCCCCATGTTAACAGATAGGGATTTTTGCTGTGACTTTGACCCTCCAAAAACTAATAACTTCTAAGTTGGGTCATGGTCCAAATATATACAAGCTTTCGTTCAAATCCATTTAGTCGTTTTAGAGATATTTTACTGACAAACACACACAAAGGAATGAAAACATAATCTTCTATTTTCACATGAGATAACATTTTCATAGTTTGCCTTTTTTTTTAAGAGCATTGACACTTCATTTTATATAAAATTACCAAATGAATTAACTGTAAATGGCACGAAAGCTCAGTTCCAATACGAAGAAAAGTACTTGATTTTGTGCTATTGTTCACTTGTGATGTGTGGCAGCTAAGCATTGGTAGAATTATCGATGTACTGCTGTCTATGATGATGATGATGCTTACCATAGAGTGTCTTGAATTTATAGCGACCAACCACACTCATAAAAGAGATATCTGGCAAATAACAGCAGCATAATGATTCCTTGGAAGGAGATGTTTAATAAAGAAAACTCACCTTTTCATCTTCACTTCCTAATGAAACCCTTTCCAAAAATAACAGAGAAATATTTTGATTCATAACCGTATATGCATGTTTTTAAATATTTTTATTAATTTAAACAATCTAATAAATGCACGTCACATATTTTATAAGAAAGAGAAATCACGAATTACTCTTTGTTTCCTATCTAAATCGAACATACTAAATTTTAGTGTTCTTAAAAGAAGAAAAAATTCGAGGTTACCAAGAATTAGTTATTAAATTATGTTAGAACGCTAACACACAAAAAAACACTTAAAATTTCTTAATTTGTATGCAACAATTACAACAAGCAAATGAAATGTCAACTAATCAAAAATGAAAAATATATGTTCTCTTTCAGTTTATATCTTGTGGTGGGCAGAGCGAAGACAGCCAATGGTGTTGCTTTGTACTTAACAACAAATAAACAAACTCTTTCAGTCATTAACTTCGAAGCTATACAATGGGAAATGTGTGCTGGTGTCCACCATAGATATGGAAACCCGGTTAATGTTACCGCTAAACAAAGGGGGGATGGGTCTCCTTCAGCTTTGTAGGGACTTTCTAGTATATGGCTTGGACGTTTGATTACATACACATTTGAAAAAAAAAAGACCAAATAATATTAATTTATGCAGTACTGCTGAATTCTCCTATAGAGACTTCCTCTTTGACATAAGAGCCCATGACGGAGGATTTTTATATCGTATCCTTTGTAAGCAACATCTTTATGTACATGAGTACAATTATGTATATATTTATTTATAAAGTACTTAACCCTAAGTTCGTGACTTAATCAGGTCCAGATTGGTGAGAGATGTGGAACATTTAACTTACGAAAAAATTTCAAATTTACTAAAAATTTGCTAGAACCATAAATGTAGATTAGGTCTTCCGTTTCTATAAATACAAAAAAAAACAAAAAACAGTAAGTTTTTTCACTCTAAGTTATTCAGCTTTCATTGACTTTCCTTTCACCAATATTTTACATTTTCTGTTAAAAATCGATTGTTTTTCTCTGTTATCGTGTTCTAAAGCGTAGAGAATGAATGTAGAACGGCATAAAAACATCAGAAGACGACCCTATTCGTTCTTTTATTTGCAACTACAAAATGTAAAGATGTTTCGGGTGTAATAAATGTAGCCAGTTTTGATGTGACCACGATAAGGTATTCATCGAGAGAAAGATATGTAGTAAGAACGAGATTCCAAAAAAAAAACAAACTATAAAAACAAACAAACAAACTAGAAACCAAAAGAAGTGAGCTTCGTCTTCTTCGAAAGTACAAGATACTGTTGTTCTAGATCTTGAAACTGGTGACTGAGGACTCTCATGTTGAGGGACATCCATTGTCCTTTGCGCTAAAACATTTTGTAAATGGCATCTCGTGAAACCTTTCCGTTACTGTTCTTATGCAAATACTTCTGGCTGCCGATTGCGATAAAATACACAGGACAACAAAAAATTTGCTGCTCGAAAAAAATCGAACTTATTCCGGGTAATTTGATGGTGCTGATCTCAAAAATGTAGTCAGGATTTCTCCATCTCCTCTAGATTTCGAGTTATTGTAATACCTCAATATTTTATCAGCACTATTTTATCAACTCAGTACAATAGATTTATGGTGTGAAATTAAGTTTACTTGGACAGTTTAATGG
>NW_013665717.1:801679-803997 GCF_000517525.1 Limulus polyphemus
ATACATTTTTGATAACTTCAAACATTGGCTGTATTGTATTGGTGTACAATTCCAAATAAATTGTTCGTATATGCTATTTGTTATCGATATAAATGTTGTGAATTGCACCACTTTTGCTTCATTCCCACGCTCACCTTTTCCGTCCGGGAATCACGAAACCTTCACGTGCTTAGTTTGCTAGAACACTCAAAAAGTTCCTCGACTGAACGTGAAAGGGGCAGAGTCAGACGCCTCTCTCTCAGTTGTCTCTCATTCACTCATTTGGTCACTTCGCCTCGCTCCGCGCACAGTCAAAACAACGTCTGATCTTCTTCCTCGCATCATACCCACTATATAATCAAATTCTATAAAACCTTTTTCTTAAAATCCTCGAAACTCTAGTCCTGTAAACCTAAAATAGTTTATATTTTTCAGAAAATCATTTGAAATGCTGGCTGCCTCCAGTTCAAATAAAATCCAAAAGTGCAAAAATCACCCAAACAGTTTCTGCTACATTTGTGGAAAATATATTTCAGTTTTCTGAAGGAAAAACACCACAAACAAGGTAAAGGTAGCTTACTACCACTATTTTGGGCATAAAATTGGTGACAAAGAAAAACATTGGGCTACACAAGTGTGTTGTACAATTTGCACATCTGACTTGACACAGTGACTGAATAAGAAGAGAGCAAGTATGTATGCTATTTGCAGTTCCCATGATATGGCATGAGCTCAAAAATGATCTAACTGACTGATATTTTTGAATGACTATTGTTTCTGGATTTTCAGGCAAAACTAAATGGAACACTAAGCCATCGATTCCTGTTGGTCATGCTATGAACATAAAAGAAAGTTATTAAAACATGCGGATTATACATTTTTGAATGCAGTCTTCAATGAATAAATAAAGTTAATAAAGAAAAAGTTATTTTTACGATATATAAGAATATCTTGAATCAATCTATAATAACTCGGAAATTAGAGGTGATCAGTAATTTTCAATATGATTCTTAAAAATTAGCATCGTCAAATTACTCAGAAACAGTTGCACTTTTTCTAGTAGCAGAGAAAAAAATTGTTGTTGCCCAGTGATATCTAAGTTTGTGGTCAACATTGCACCAATAATAACAATCAACCTTCTGTCAAAATAGGTCAGATTTTACAACCAGATCCGAAGTTGTATCTCAATCAGTTTGAGTTTTTATTTTAGCTTTGGACTCTTTGGACCCAAGTGTAAACGACAGAGCAATCAAAAGTAAAAGAAAAAAAAATGTATTATCACATCTGAGGTATTTTGACCTATTTAAGTTGCAAATGTATGTTTGAAATTGAAATTGTTACATCTTTTACTGTTGAGAATCACAAATATATGGTTATCAAATAACTTACAAATTAATAAATATATAATATTTTAAAATAAACCTTTACTTACTTATGCAATTGCAGGGAAAGCCACTATCAGGGAGTTTGGTTCATGGTCAGACATTACTATACACTAATACTTTGTGGGATATAATACTCTAATGCAAAATACAACTATAACACGATATTTTGTCACTTCAATAAAATAACTTTAATCTGTGTTAATGTGATTTAGTATTAATTTTCAGGTTTGAGAATAAGCAACAGAAACTAGTTGGAATTTGTGTAATAATAATAATAGTCATTTAGCCCGAGGTGGCACAACGGTAAACTTGAGGGCTGATAAAACTACATGTCTGGGTTCGATTCCTGCAGTGGACACACCATAGATAATCTGCTATGGAACTGTGTATTTAACAACAAAGAAATAAACAATAACCCATGAACATAACACAAGAGAAGAAAACTACTTTCCAAATAGTGTAAAAGCTAATTTATTTTTCCTTTCTGCAATTTATTTGAGACCTAAAGGTTTAAAGTTGATGGGGAAACGTCTTGTGAATAAGAAAAACCAGTCTTCTTCGTCAGAGTATGAAGACGAATTCGCTAGACCTAATTTTTTGCAACGAAATCATCTACAATTTATCGAATATTTCAATATCATAACGCCCCCCCCCCCCAGTGGCACAGCGCTAGAAATCGGGTTTCGATACACGTGGTGGGCAGAGCACAGATAGCCTATTGTGTAGCTTTGTGCTTAACTTCAAACAAACAATATCATATAAACATAATTTATGCAACTTAATTAATATTTTTGCCGTAGAATATATTTTTCTATGATAATCGAGTTAATTATTTCAATAGAAGCCGTCTCTACTGGGATTTTTCGTGTTCACATAAATAACTAATATAGGATAAGCCCTTTTATTTAATAAATATTAATAGTAGACTTTATGATTAAAGACAAACAATTTGTT
>NW_013665717.1:804997-816654 GCF_000517525.1 Limulus polyphemus
TTAGTGAATAAGAAAAACCAGTCTTCTTCGTCAGAGTATGAAGACGAATTCGCTAGACCTAATTTTTTGCAACGAAATCATCTACAATTTATCGAATATTTCAATATCATAACGCCCCCCCCCCCCACGTGGCACAGCGGTATGTCTGTGGACTTACATCGCTAGAAATCGGGTTTCGATACACGTGGTGGGCAGAGCACAGATAGCCTATTGTGTAGCTTTGTGCTTAACTTCAAACAAACAATATCATATAAACATAATTTATGCAACTTAATTAATATTTTTGCCGTAGAATATATATTTCTATGATAATCGAGTTAATTATTTCAATAGAAGCCGTCTCTACTGGATTTTTCGTGTTCACTCTAAATAACTAAATATAAGGCTAAGCCCTTTTTATTTTAATAAATTATTTAAATAGTTAAGACTTTTGTGATTAGAAGAACAAACAAATTTTGTTCTCAGTAATTGTAAAAACATTGTTGCTGTAATTGTTAAAACCAATATTTCAGTGCTTAAAACAAAGAAAACGAACATTATATTTATCTGACTGATTATATTTCAAAAATGTTTTGGTAATTAGAGAAAATAAGATTTAAGTGGTTGGCAAGTATTTACAACCATTAGGGGAATAACTATATGATATAGATAAAGTCAAGGGGCAACATTGTTTACTACTAAGAAACCGGATACATAACGGAACACACAAAACTTTATATATTGTGAACATTTTGAGGTAGCACAAAGTTCATGCATTGTTATCATCATCCAATACATAGACAAACATTCAATATTAATTATGACCATTGTGATAATAATGATACAAAGAGTGTTCAAGACAAAAATATGAGAAAGGAAGGAAAAAAAAGCAATGTTTTTAGATTATTAAATTATAAGCATGAGAAATAACAAACGACT
This sequence comes from Limulus polyphemus, assembly GCF_000517525.1. NCBI lineage: Eukaryota > Metazoa > Arthropoda > Merostomata > Xiphosura > Limulidae > Limulus > Limulus polyphemus. The sequence continues at coordinate 805,916 of NW_013665717.1, forward strand.
GTATTAATAGCTCATGTTTTCCTTTAATGTATTGGTATAAAAAAAAAGACTGCGCTAAAAATGCTGGTTTTATTTATTTTCTGCTGTTTTGATGAAACTTTTGTTGCTGGTTAACTTTAGTAAGAAGCGTTTTCGGCAGTAACCGCAAGTTTATTGTGTCATGACAGACTTCACTTCCTTTTAGAATCAGCTTTAATCTATACCCACCATTTTCTAATGGATCACCAAGTTGCTGTGATAAATGACCAGAGAGAACTGCTATATTGGTTATCTGTCTAGCTGACCCAAATTGTGGAAAATAAATACACTGCTTTGTAGTAAGCTATAAGCATTTGTTTTTGGCTGAATATGCCATGATCACAAAATTTGACTTAAAACAAAACAGTACATCACTGACACGTGTTGACCTAGTAAAAAAATGTAAATTGTAGTGGTTGAAAATCTTTTGACAAAACATCATAAAAACTCACTAAAATTAGGCCCCGCATGGCCAGGTGGTTAGGACGCTCGACTCGCAATCTGCGGGTCGCGGGTTCCAATCCCCGTCACATCAAACATGCTCGCCCTTTCAGCCGTGGGGGCGTTATAATGTGACGGTCAATCCCACTATTCGTTGGTAAAAGAATAACCCAAGAGTTGGCGGTGGGTGGTGATGGCTAGCTGCCTTCCCTCTAGTCTTACACTGCTAAATTAGGGACGGCTAGCGCAGATAGCCCTCGTGTAGCTTTGCACGAAATTCAAAAAACAAACAAACACTAAGATTAAGTAACGGAAGAACACAAAATTATCCTTAAATACACGACTAAAATTCTTCCTGTCCTTAACTATCAGAAGATTTGTAACAACTACAAATACTTTAATACGCGAACAAGATGATGTGGAAATTGATACATGTATTAACTTACGCCACGATGTATAATTTAATATTTTGTCATATTTGTAGGTGGAAAAACTATTCTGCTCTGTGCTCCCTGTTTCCCGCAAAATAAGATTTCATGTTTAGTTCTTTTAAAGTCTTTCCTGGCACAAAAGGCAACTCAAACTTATGACTCATGAACTGACTTGCATTATTATCTCTCTGGATTGAAAAAATAAAATAAATGGAGCAAACTCTTCCAGGCTTCTTCATGTCAATGACAGGTATAGAGCATTTCAGGCATCTTTTCTATAGAAAAGTTAATTGGGCCTATTTTGAACACAGAAATACAATTGTCTACCTGTCATGATTGTAGTTTACTTGAGCACCATCACAATCAATAGAAAGAACAGTCTATTTTATTCACTTACTGATTAAAAAAAAATGTGGAATTTCAGAACTATTTTTTTTTATGAAATATCGTAAATCTATCGCCTTTGAATTTTATTTAAATGTATCTAATAACTTATCAATTCGTAACTAAAAATGGAGTAAATTCAATTGACCACGAATCCTAAAAAAAAGATACTGACCCAGATTAATTCTTCCGTGCTGATGACTCTTCCTTATTAATTGGCATGTAAAATACTTAAAATTGAATCTGGTAGAAAGAATTTATAAGAATTTTAAAATGATATCAAATTAACGTTTCAGAAATACAACCAAAACAAGAGGAACAAACTGTCAGTTTTGGATTTTTTGTTGTTATAATTTTGCAATGAAATAATTAAGGGTTATAGGTACGAGTTTCTAGAAAACTAAGCTACGTTGAGTTTTAATTAGCTTCGGAAGAGAGTGGCTATAAATAATAGTGTATATATATCTTGTCACTATAGTAACACAGTACACAAGCCACTAAGCAGAAAGGTAATTTAGTTTGTTATGAATTTCGCGCAAAGCTACACGAGGGCTATCTGTGCTAGCCGTCCCCAATTTAGCAGTGTAAGACTAGAGGGAAGGCAGATAGTCATCACCACCCACCGCCAACTCTTGGGCCACTATTTTACCAACGAATAGTGAAATTGTCATATTACAACGCCCCCACATCTGAAAGGGCGATTCGAACCAGCGCCCTGCAGATTGCGAGTCGAGCGCTCTAACCATCTGGTCATGCCGGGCCAAGTGGTTTAGTAATATCCTTGTAATGTCCAATTGTTCGTAGCAGACGCAGTTACCTTAGGTATTTGTACTCGAGTCTCTCCCGAGTTTCTAGATAGAAAATATCTTTTCTGATGCATTATACAAAAATAATAATAAAATAAACTGAGTTTTTTACTTATGGAAGCGAACATGTAGTTTATGGATATAATGGTTACATTTCTTCAGTAATTTCCTTCTCAAATTCTAACATCGTGTGTTAGAGTCTTCACCGAATAACAAACTTCTAACGAGCACGAAACTTAATAATGGTAAATATGACTTGCGATCGACGTATTGAACGCGCAGAGTTTCGTTTACTTGAAAACGAAATTAAAAGTGTAACTTCTCGATAATAACCGCGACACGCCAACCATTTTTAAACATATTTATGGCTACTTGCACTGATGAGTAATGCATGCTCGCTATTCAAGAACGTTTCGCGCATTTTATTTCCTATTGGCAAGAGTAGCTCATCATGTAGTCATCGGTATATTTAGTAATTGTTTACTAAAAGGGCGGGCATTTCAGAGGCGAGAAAGCGTTATATGTTGAGTAGAATTCTCTTTCGAAATATGCATAGGTATATGTTGTAGCTCCTATATATCATTTAGAAAATAAAAGGTGCAAAGTAAAGCATTTGAAAAATGCCATCGCCACACACACCATCTACCAATTCTGACAAACAAATATTGCAGAAAGCAAAAGATTCACAAGATGGATTTTTAATCACGCGATAATTCATAAGTTCACAAGAAAACGAAAAGAAATGTAGGATTTACCCTTTGCTAATCATGCTGTTTGTCTTTATAGTGAATGGTTGACACACACACACAAATCACATATTTTTACATAACCCAGCTGCTGGGGTTATAACTAGCAGTTAGTAAACTGTATGTAGCTTCCCAACGTGGAACTTGAAGGAGACAGTAACAATTTATCCAGAACCAACATGATCCTTAAACTGAGGGTTTGGAATTTCCAGTTCCTGAAAGAGAAATAATTGGCATTCTTCTATTTGGCTTTCTCTCGAATTTACTGCCTTTAATATAAAACTCGAAAGTATTTCATTTATTTGCATTCAGCACTGAGCAGTATGGACTAAACACAGCATCGCGATAAAATGGGATGAAAGTTTCACGCGAATATCCTGATCCTCGGAATTTCATTTATTTGCATTCAGCAGTGAACAGTATGGACTGAACACAGCATCGCGATAAAACGGGATGAAAGTTTCACACGAATATCCTGATCCTTGGCATTTCATTTATTTGCATTCAGCAGTGAGCAGTATGGACTAAACACAGCATCGCGATAAATGAGATGAAAGTTTCACGCGAATATCCTGATCCTCGTCATTTCATTTATTTGCATTCAGCAGTGAACAGTATGGACTAAAGATAAAATCGCGATAAAACGGGATGAAAGTTTCACGCGAATATCGTGATCGTCGGAAATATTATCTTCCGAACCACATTTCTACGAAAAGAAATATTCGTCGATTACATGGAATTTCCAGCTACAAGACATTTCAGAAAAATCGCCACCATTATGTGGATAAGTCAATTTATTCTAGTTTCTTATTAAAGTATTAACAAATGTTAGTGTTTTTCTTATAATTATGTTTTGTGTGTCATAACGGTGACATATAACGTTGCCCTCATATAATTTGTTTTTACATTCTTGTACTGTAAGAGTCCTTGGACAAAATATTCAAAAATAGAAAGTCGTTTTCATAAGACGTCTCTAGAGCAAAGCTTACCCATGTTATAAATGTTCACAATTATTTATAGGACATATTTTAGGGATGGGAAGTGATGATAATATTTTATGTAGCAATTAGTTTTTACAGATTATACATATATGTTTCGTTTTTCTTTATATTTCAGCTTAAGCTTATTGTAAATCTTATAGTTATATAGGCAGTTCGTTTAAGACACTATATAAGTGACAAATGTAGAGTAAGTTTATGTACAAAGCATTAATAAAGTACAGGGTGGAGCGAAAGTTACTATACAGTGAGCATTATACCGTTGAAACGATTTAAATATTATTTGTTTTTTTTTCAAAGTAGGTCGTTAAATGAAACATCCGTATAGTCACTTTTACCTCACCCAATATATCTGAAAAAATATTTGATAACTTGTATGACATTACATTACATTAACTTATGTATAGGAACGAATTTACTCAAAAATGGTTTGTTTCTTTGTTTAGAATTAAGCAAAAAGCTACACAATGGGCTATCTGTGCTCTGCCTACCACGGGTATCGAAACCCGGTTTCTAGCGTTGTAAGTCCGCAGACATACCGCTGTGCCACAGGGAGGCTACCGTATCTGTTTGTTTATAATTAAGCACAAAGCTACACAATGGGCTATCTATGCTCTGGCCACCACGAGTATCGAAACCCGGTTTCTAACGTTATAAGTCCGCAGACATACCGTTGTGCCACAGGGGGTCTCAAAAATGGAACAATAAACTTTTCACTCGACATCAGTTAAACCATCGAGCTCGTACATAAATGTCAATAGTTTCTATTCTAAAAAGGTTATCAACGCTAATTACCGACTTGCATTTTGTTTTTTGAGTGTTTAATTGCTAAGCTACAACGTGGGTTATCTACGCTGTGCCCATCACGGTTATCGAACCCTGATTTTGGGTGAGTGAGTAAGTCCCTAAGCTTACGGCTAAAAACTTGTATTTTAATTAATTAATTTACTTCTTTGTTTTACCATTAATATCAGACTTGTACATATTTACTTTTAAAACCCTAACAAGTTCACACACACAGGTCCAGTCATAGTAAATATTTATTTCTTCAAAGAAAACAAAACCATTCGTAATTAATGTAATTCTGACGTGCAACATGTTCGACTACATCCTACCTACTGAAGTTGTACGAATCAATTTTTACGAACATTGAGATATGTAACTACAATATGATACAAGATTCGGAAATAAATTTTTAATCATAAGTCGTGGAAAACTAAATTATTTTGTTTTTTTCCGTCAGTCCATCCCATCCATTTACAAAAAGACTCGTTTGATGTGAACACTTCCTGAAGGTTAGCACGATTGCTGAATATATATACAGAAGTGTTTGAGAGAAGGAAAAAATGTTGTAATTCTGGTTCATTTATTCCGATTATCTACTAAAGTATTAACGACGTCAAGAATAGCTAGGAAATTGCTACTTTAACGTAATTCACGTATTTTGGTTTTTTTTCAGCACTCTAACAAATACTGTACTTATATTTTCTTGAGGCTTTAAAGCTGCAGAGGTTTTAACTTGTGTTTGAAGCATCACATACGTTACTGGTCATACTTTTCTTACCGTTTTGATTAATGTACACTATACTATAACTTTGAAACTGCTTCACATTCAAAACGTTATACCGATACATAAAAATAAAAAAAATGGTAGGTTTTGCTCTGTTCAAAAATACATTTCGATATGACTTTCTTTTTACTGTTTAAATAACTTAATATTTGTGTTGCCATGGAAACCTCTTTTTTTTTTAACGAATGGACAGTTAAACCGTTAAAGCCTTCAATGGAATTATCTTTGTGACGATCTTACTTTGTTTTTATGAAATGCAGTATATTTGGTGTACTGTAACTACTTTCGACAAGAAATATCAAATGTAGTGACTTATTTCGTGCATAAAACTAGAAACTGTTTAGTTTCTGATACAGCCATATACGGTGTCTAGAAGGAGATCTAGTTTTTACGGAATGGTTACCAACCTTTTCTCCACACATCCAATCTCCTGTCGTGTAATCCTATCGATTTACAAGGCGTGAAATATATATATATATATCTAAGATACATCGGATACGATCTTGCTGTTTTGCTATCTTTTGTAAAATTACACGTAAAGCCACTTGAAAATTCGTAAAATAGTCTGAACGTATAATGTTTTAAATAAAGGACGCTAACTTTTCGACCAATTGATCGATTTGGGTAACAGTTAAAAGTAAAAACTCACGGTCAATTTAAATGGAAAACAATAACCAAAAATTGTTTTGGACAAACTTCAAATATAATTTCGTTTGGTTTACTTAAATTAGCGAAGTCTGTATTTAAATGGAGAAGAGCCGTTGTGTTCTAGGTCTTTTATTCTTGGATGCTTCTCTCTAATTGAATTAAATTGGTTTTCTGGTGACTCACTTCGTATTTATTTTGAATTAGTGAAACTCATTATAGTTTCTAGGTTTCCGCTGAGGGCTGGTTTTTGTTACCGTGTGATGCAACTTTTTTATATTTGTTTAATTTTCCAGTTCTCGTTGTGCATTAAATTATTCGGTGCGATTTTTTTAATCAGTGTTCTGTCCAGTGTCAACAATACTTTCCACTTGGGCATTGCTTTATGATAGATGACAGTGGGATAAAAATAACAATATGTATAATAATAATAATAAAAAAAATTACTCTATCCATTAATAAATGGAAACAGGATCATATGTGTCGGCGAACAATGTTAATAAGAATATGAAGCCATCTTAGTCTTATCTTTTACATAGGAAGCTAACTCGTTAAAAAATATAGATTATGGTTTTACCCATGACTTAGTAGAAAACGAAACTGCTATTAACAGAGAAAAATAGTTGAAATAAATAAATTCGCAAGCTAGAATAACCAATAACATTTATTAACTTATCAGTATACGAAACCTCAATTAAAGTTTACGTATTTTTATTGTATATAAAATTAGATTTGTTTGTTTGGTTTTCCACAAAGGTACGTGAGAGATATCTAGACTAACCGTCCATAAGTTAAAAGTGATAGCAATAAATAAATCAGTTAGCCAGCACCAAATATCACCAACTCTTGAGCTATTCTTGTCAGACAGAATGGTGGGACATGATCGTCATTCTTATAACGCACCACGGCCCTAAAGTACGGTGTTATTTTTGTGGCGGTAACAGGATGCGAACCAGAAACCTCAGCTCCACAGTTCGGCACGATAATCGTTCCGTAAAATTAGAGTTAATACTTACATCTACATTAATTTCTCACAGAAAGAAAAACAAACACTTGGAAATTATAAGTTGCCTATGAAATACGAGAAAAGGTAAAAATACTTATAATCTACTGAAGGACAGAAAAAACAAAAAACAATCGATATTTTAAAACGCTACATAATTTCATATTTATGATAAAATGTTTTAACAAACAAGTTTTGACTCAAGGGCAGGACATGTGTTTATTTTTTAAGATGGTGGGGTATTCCACCAGATCTGGAACTCATGAAGCGTAAGAGTGAGATATTTGGCTGTGTAGGACATGATTCAAGGATCATTTTGCCAAGGACCACCAACAACGCCATGGTCATGCCATTTTGTCATTATTTTACTATTTCTTTTTTCGTTTTATCCTTGTAATAGTACCCTTTCACCCCACTTCGTTCCTCACCTGATCTGGAATCATTCTTTTTTTTTCGTCATCGCTCTCTTCCCCATTTGAGAGCAAGCTGTCGGATCATTAGTAAGTTTACCGCAAACGTACTCCTCTTTGTGAGCTTGACAGCACCTCCTCTTTAAAAGCTTCTTTTAATGCTAATTTTTTGAGCAACTGCTGTGTCATCGTGATCACATCCACTTTTACTACACTTGTAACTCATCGGATGTTTTGTACTTTAAATTTGCAGGTTAGCTTCAGGTTAGAGATACCCGAAGAAAAGCTTTTCTCGAAACGTTGTATCAGCAACAGTATGTGTTAATATATATATATATATATATATGTAATTAACACATTGTTGTCTTCGTTACTTTAATACCTACAACATACTTATATTTCTTTTTTTTTCTCAGGTTAACTTTGAATTCGACCTCGTTTCCCTCTCGACAAGAACAAACATTCAGAGATTCTGGCTCGTTGTTTCAGCAGTTCCTCACATGTGTTACCAAAAGTTCGAGAATGGTGAGCGTTGCATAGATAACTTACCAGAACCATTGTCTGAATTAGGGTAAAAAAATCAGCCAATTCTACTGAAAGAAACCAATCATAATTTCTTTCAATAACATCCAATTGTATATCGTCGCACACCTCTGAATTTCTTATAAAATAACGGATATTTTTGTAGATTTTTCAGCAGAAAAGACTAAATATCGGATATGGTTCCTTCAAAGTGCCCTACCATTTATTCTGCAGTTGAATAAAAAATTGCTTAATTTCGGGCTTCAAAACAAAGATAATATCTGATTTGGGAGAAATGCCATAAAACGTTTAAATAAATGATTACACTTTAAGTACTGATATATAGCATGTACCAAAAATACTGCATCATATTTTTAAGCTGTGACACAAATCTACTTTTCACAAACTGTTGGATATAAATGGGAAAAAATGTGTTTGTTTGTTGTCTTATCACGCGCCGTCTCCAATTTAGAAGTGATAAATTTATCAACGCCACCACCATCAAGTTTTGAAAAATCGAATAGTGGGATTGTCCGTCACATTATGACACCCGCAAGGCTAAAACAGTGAGCATGTTTGGTGATTAGATTCGAACATGCAACTAGCAGATTGTGAGTCGAGTGAAATAACCATCAGAAATAAATATAGATATTATAAGACGAAAGGTAGGCTATTAATCTAACAATAGGATTTTAAAAGTTGACAGTAAGATGAAAAAATGTTCTTCAGAAAATAGCTTTAAGTTTTTCTGAGCGGTTTAATTGGATATATCAATAGTTTTTGAGAGCTAAAAATCCATATTTTCGTCACATTTATCAATTATTTTTGAGACATCGCTAGCAGTAGACTTATAAATAATGTGTCAATAATGTTATAAATAATTTTCTAGCACTACTGTGCGTATTGCAGCTTGCCAGTTTACACCACTGCCACATTTCCAAGTTGTTATACATTTCTTTAGTGTCATTCGTTAAGTTTTACTCTCACCTCTTTCTCTTTTATATACTATTTCTACTTAGGCATTTTCTAGTATTAATGTGTATATTGCAATTTGCCAGTTTTCACCAGTGCCACATTTCCTGGTTCTATACATTTCTTTAGTGTTATTCGTTAATTTTTACTCTCACCCCTTTCTCTTTTATATATTATTCCTACTTAGGCATTTTCTAGTATTACTGTGTGTATTGCAACTTGCCAGTTTTCACCAGTGCCACATTTCCTGGTTCTATACATTTCTTTAGTGTTATTCGTTAATTTACACTCTCACCTCTTTTTTGCATTTGTGCCTTATATAGTTTGCATTAGTTTCATTTATTTTGTTTTTCTACATCAAACATTATTTGTATATGGAATAAATCTTTCTCCGCATTTAATGAATTAAGGCGTGTGTTTTCTGGAGTTTTAAACATCTTTCGTTCTACTCTTCATATGTTTTCCACTCCTCTTCAAAAAACAACGAAAATGAGAAACAGTCTTATCACACAATATGATACAATTTAGCACCACTGAGCCTGAATTATTGAAATAACTATCCAAGCAAATGCTGATGACCTAATTATATGCACTATTTATCATGTTATTATAATAACATTTCTTTACGGGCGCAATGTAAGCTCTTGGAATATACAGCACAATCCATAATAATCTATCTTCTATTAGCATAAAAAGCTCATACGTTGTTACCCATTGCATCAAGAATTAATTAAGAAAATTAAGTTTGCCATTACAAGTTAGTAATGTAAAAGAAACAGCCAAGAACATATTAATTCACTATAAAATGCTAATAGAAGGATGACGTTATGCCTTCTTTTCGCTCAGCAGCTATTCCTAAAAGCACACGGCCTGTATACAAGCATCAAGGTATATGGATCTGCAGAAAAAAAGGAGGGTAGGGCAGATCGATTATTGAGTATTTTAAACTCGATTAAATTTTTATGTCGCCCGGACTTAAGAGCTTCACATAGACCCCAAATTATAGTCTAACTTGCAGTAGGGCTTTAGTATAGTGCTGGCATGCTCTTCATGGATCCAGTTTCACTCGGATAATGTTGTAATTTCAGTTAGGCTTGCGTTGACAAAAGCATACGGGTATTTTTTATATTTAATTTTGTGAATACAGTTAAAGATGGTATATTATGAAGTTCAATTTACTTTAAGAATTATAACGCACTAGCTTAATATTACAAAACAAAATATTTTCCGATATATATATATATATATCATTATAAAAAGCTTCGTCGTAAGGCTGTCATGTCAAAAGCACACCTTGTCTTGGATATTCTAAACCCACGATCTGAACGCATCTTCATGATCTAAACTCCCGATCTGAACGCATCTTCATGATATGATTGAATGAACATTTTTCGTCGGAAAGGGCTGTTACGTACATTATCCAAAAGCGAGCGTTTTTAGTGGCATAACACTAGGTACGTAACGTCAAACAACGTCAAAATGTAGTTTTGATACGTACTGTTACGACAGCGGAAGTCACGTGACGCTGGTAACACGTCATGGGATTCTGGAAGGATCTTGACTTTTCCTGGCAACTCTAGTCTTTTTTAGGCGCCCTCTTTTATTGTATATAAGCCCGGCAAATAAAGCGGAGAGAGATAGCAGATAGATAGGTATAGAGACAGATAACTGAGTCAAGCGAGCGGTAGTGACCGTAAGTAAAATGTTGTGAATCGTTGTGAATTATAGCGTGTGTTTAAGTTAAAGTGACTGTGGGAATTCTGTTATTGCAAAGTTGTATTGAGAAAGAATAA
>NW_013665717.1:817654-818811 GCF_000517525.1 Limulus polyphemus
ACAAACCAAACCTTTAAATAGGTGGTTCTAAACTTTTCTCAGTGAATGCGCACTTAAAAAACAAAAAAATCAGAAATACTCCATTTTACAAAGTATTCAAAGGCTATGTAATAATGCATGTGTAAGTTGGATCTAGAAAATGTAAATTTTGTTTTGTAAGTTTAATTAATAAGAGCGTTTCTGTAGAAAAACAAAACAAAAAACGTATAACGTGCCATACGTCCACGTATAGCATACAAGCTGAAAAGTTCTCACGTACGTAGTAGTTTAGTAGAAAGCTTAAGTTATGAAAACTAACTTTGTTAAATTAAAGACAAATAAATATCATTGCTTTAAGTGTCGTAAGTTACACAGACTTTACGAAACGGTTTTTCCAGCTGTTAAATCAGTTTATTTTATATGACACAAATAACATACTGTTTAAATCGAAATTATTTAGGTTATTAAGTAAATTAAAAATCAACTTGTGCATAATTTTTATAAACTTTGTTGATGAGTAAATATATTTATTACTAAAATTATTTAATTAGTAAATCTATTTTGAAATTGAATATTTCCTTTCAGTCTAGCATTTGTTGTGTAGTGCTGAATAAAATGAGATTTGGACGATGATTTATGAAATATTATCAAAGTGCATGCTATAAACAGATTGTAAGTTATCTAGTGCATGCCACAAACAGATTGTAAATTATCTAGTGCATGCCATAAACAGATTGTAAATTATCTAGTGCCTGCAATAAACAGATTGTAAATTATCTAGGTAAATCTGCCGTAGATCAGGAAACTAAATTAAATAAAAAGTTTTTATGTGTTAAAAATAAAAAAGTATTTAATGTTATCTTAAAAATAAAATTAAAGACATGTTGTCTTCACTGAAAACAGATTGTATAGGGAAAAAATACAAAATATAGCAAAAAAAAGCCATAGTATTACATCGATGTTGTAATTTAAACACAAGATTATATAAAGTACAGTGCCTACGAGTAAGATATTTATGAAGCTTATCAAATTCTTTATAAATTACTCTTTAATCGAATACTAAGTTTTTTGTTCAGAGTTCCACTGATAAAAGGAAAAGTTATGAAAAGAAACAAATACGCATACTTTTTAATGATGACAAGAGCAGCAAGGTACAGCTCAGCTATTTTCAATGAAAG
>NW_013665717.1:819811-827742 GCF_000517525.1 Limulus polyphemus
CTTTGGTTGTCATGTGACTTGTGTATTCAAAATCGTTTTAGTGAAACATACACAACCCTGTATTAGCAACTATTTAAATATGTAGGACATAATAGAAGAAACAAGTAGATTTAACATCTTTCTTTCAACTAAAAGATGAATATTGTTAACCACATCAAATAATTTAAATGATACATGTTATGTTATATTAATACATCACAAAGTAAAACCAAATAAACGTTAAAATATTTGAAGTCTCTTCATTGTGTAACTTCAGCGCTTAATGACAAGTATACCTTACATGTTTTGTTAGGAAACACTATAAATTATGTTTATCTCATGACTTATCTAACTTTTATATATTTGTGTGTGACGACCCTGTTTTATACCACTATCATCTTGAGTTATCAAATGCTTTTATTATCAATAAAAACAAAATTGGGTCTAAAATTGTAGGGTTTGTAACAAACCTAAATTACGAATATTAATTAAACTGAAATTAAATTGTTGTCATGGATTCTGTTGCTGGGGGTGAGTTCTTTTGGATGATTCGTGAAACAAGAATTCAAAATCTAAACTATTTAATGATAACGCAAAGCAGCTACTTGTTAAATTCGCTAGTCTGTAGGGTACATCTCGTATCTTTAGTTGAATCCCAAGTTCGATAACCACAAAAACTAATTAACAGACAAACCGACTAGCAACATAGAAATCAAAATAACACTAAGCAGGTCTACTCGCTCTTAATACCTCTGAAATCGTTTCGTAAACTCTCAAAAAACATTTCACATGCCCATTACGTGACACGAATCTCCTTCTAAATTATTTGTTTTTTTTTTTGTGTACCATTAGCACAAAGCTACAGAATGAGCTGTTTGTGCTGTGCCCACCGCGGTATCTCAAACCGGTGTTTAGCGTTATAAGCCCACGGAATTCCTGCTGAGCCACTGGGGAAATATCAAAATTGAGAGTCAAAGCCTACAACAAAACGAGTCGGAGGTTTGATACAATCATTAGCAACTTTTTTTTTAATTATGAAACTTATTATATATATTTAAATCATTGTTCATGTCTATAATAATTCGTTATGGTTATTTGCGGGTTTATAATAGCATAGGTTTTCTCTACGTTTCCCTTATAAGCTCTGAATAAAAAAGCAGTTGGACTGTTATCTTTAACTCGGTCTTCTTTTGCACTTTTATGAACATATTATAAATTTTGTTTATGTAATAGTGTGACCTTTAACGATTAACTAGATATTATTTAGCATTTAAACAATGCCACTAAATAACAGCTATACAACAACAGTGAGAACAAATAAAAGAAAAACGACCATTTTCTCGAGATAAATCAGAACTTATTTTGTCGAACTTGATTCTTTACGACTTCTTCGGGGCTCACTCAATCAAAAAAAATCTAGAGTTCATTATTGTCGTCCTAAGATAGATTATTATTTTCTGTACAAATATTGCATATATATAATGTAAAGATGTAACCAACTGCGTGTTGATATTGTTATAAGACAGTAAAGTATCTTTATTCTCCACAAACATCGTATACCTATCATGTAAAGCTGTAAGTATTTCATGCTGATGTTGGAATAAGATGTTAAGGTTTCGTTTCCACAGATATCGTATATCTATCGATGTAATATTATAAAACAAAGTCGTAAGGTATATCATTAGGGATGCCAAAATTGTTTCATGTAACTGGAATAAAAAATCATATTAAGTTGAATGAATTTTAAAATTGTCTTGTAAACCTCCCTGCAGCTTGGCCCGGCATGACCAGGTGGTTAGGGTGTTTGACACACAATCTAAGGGTCCGGGTTCGAATTCTCGTCCCACCAAACATGCTCGCCCTTTCAGCCGTGGGGTATTGTAATGTTACGATCAATCCCACTATTCGTTGGTAAAAGAGTAGCCCAAGAGTTGGCGGTGGGTGGTGATGACTAGCTGCCTTCTCTATAGTATTTTACTGCTAAATTAGAGACGGCTAGCGCAGATATCCCTCGTGTAGTTATGATATAAATATAATAAAACTGGCACTTTATCAAGGGAAAAGAAATCACAGTTAATTATATAACATTATTTAGTTTTAATAGTAATACTGTTTAAATTATTTAATATATATAAGACTTCTCCCATTACTTGCTCATTTTTACTATATATATACATTCTATTATGAAAACTATTTTGCGTTGTTAGTTTAGCACATAGACTGAGTACTAACCTAAATGACTCAATATACTTAAAAACTATTGAAGCATATTTTTCTATATTGCTTCAGTAACTGTAAATTGAGATTTGAAAACTATTAAGAAAATTATTCAATTAATATTTGTCCAATAAATTAAGTTGCATACATTCGAAAGCAGTCTTGTTAGTGAAAACTGATTTTTTTTGAAATCTTTTCTCTTCAAATTATGAGATACGTTATGCTCTGAATAAACTGTTTTTGTGTTATTAAATATTAACAATTAAGTCACTGGTTGAAAAATATCAACTTGATGAATGGATTTTAACTCAAGAATTATACAAATGATGTAATCTTAGACCTTACCCATCTAAATTCAGTGTTAAAAAGGAATACTTTTTTGGTTGTGAATCCGAAGTTCCATGGCTAACGTCTCCTTGCCACAAAATCGCGCTCTGCACTTTGAGGCAATGAAAATGTTAGATTAGAGTAGCTCAAGAGTTAGCGGTGGATGCTACTGGCTATCTGCCTTTAGTCTTTTATTTCAAAGTTAAGGAAGACTTATGTAACTTTGCGAGTATATTCGAAACAAACATACAAAACATTTTCAGTACTTTTTAGGAACGTCCTTTTTTCACTTTAAACTAATGTAAAGCTTACAATAGGTTCGATACGTTTTTTTCCCTGTTAGTGTCATGATTAATGTTGGCGAATGACATCTAACAGTAGTAAGGTTTCAAACATAATAGGTTGTAAGGTAGTAAATCAAAATGACATAAAGTAGCCAGGAAACTGAAAGACTGTAACTAATAATATAATTTATGTTAAATCATATTTTTTTTTGCGAGATTTGAAAATTACAGTCACCCATAAAATTCCATAATTTTGAATTTTTAAATTGAATTCTGCAGTAAATCGGGATATCCATAGGAATATAGATATAATCGCGGTAACAGCGAATAAAACACCAACATTTTGTATGTTGTAACCTAGCCAGCCTGACGGACTCTTCTGGTATTGATGTGAAATACCCGATCGACATCGATGTGAAAAAAAAAACAACAAATAATAGAATAAAACTATTATGCACTCTTTTACAGTAGTGTCGGTAGAAATATCGGTATAATTTCAAATCGATAGGACCAGGTAATTTTCATGAGATATTTCACTTTTGATAATTACTGAGGTGAATCTAATTATAAATTTCAATATAGAGTAAACTTCCAAATTTCTGGATGGAGCTCTAGCTTCCCGTGCCTTTATGTAGCGACGCCACTGCTGTTCAAAGTGGAAACTCGTATTGGGTCGTAAAAAGTGGTGTGATTGAAACTATTAGCATTATTTTTGTTATTTAATATTACACCCACTACCAATTAAGTAAGCAAACTTCTACTGCTTGGGCATTATATACCATATAACGTAATAATATATAATTAAAGGTAACACCTAATATTACACTTTTAAGTTCTTATAAGTGCAAGCTAATTGTTCGTGGATTAATGTTTATATAAACTTTTGTAACTGTAAAGATTACAGAGGAGGTTCAAGTGCTTTGAACGTTTTAATTTTGACTGAGGGGGATTTTGCAGAACAAACTACACAACAGAATATACTAACGAAACGATGACAAAGATTGGAATTTTTTTCTATAAATGCATCTTTTAATTATAAAAAAGGTGTATTTTCAGATAAATATTTATCTAAAGCAGTTGTTGAATATTCAATGACCTTAAACAAATATTAAATGCTTAAATTAAATGCTTATTAAATGCTTTTAGAGCCAAGAACGATCGAGACTGTGTATCGTGAACAAAGTGAATACAACTATAGCATGTATTTATAACACAATGTGGCGTGAGTAACACAAGGAGTTTCGGCTTCGATCACGACAAGAATGATTGATAATTACACCACTAAAACATTTTTATGTTTTTCATAAATATAAAAATGGAAATTCGTTTTAGTTAATTAATTTAACATGGTAGAGCTCTCTCCTGAAATGGTATTGTGATTGGTTCTCAGCATATAAGAAGTTTCACTGAAAGTTGCTTTCATTAAGATGTTATTGTACAAGAAGTAAGAGAAAATCCCTGATACAAGCACATACTTTTGTTAAGTATTTAAATGAGTTCCTCAGGCTCAAAATCCATTATTTTGCAATAATAAATTATCTAGAATCAAGTAATAGCGTAAAGAAAGAAATCAACTTCAGATTGTTTAAATAATGTATCAAACCAACATTGTGTGAAGTACTTAAAGAGTGGTAGTGAACGTGTTAGCCTATATAAGTACCAGCAGAACATTAATAGGGTTGAGCTAGGCAGCGTAAAGACTGTATTCAAAATGATGCTTATAGATAAAGTACAAAACATTGAATCCATAGAAAAGTTAGACTGTAAACTGTAAATTACTTTGTACATAAGGAAGATGAAAATTATTATAAACTTCTAGGCCTAAAGGTATTTACATTTGAATAATCATAATAAAAAGAATGGTTTAGTTGTTTTTAGGGATAGCCAGACAAATAGATGAATGTGTTGAGGAACCTAAACAATAATAAAGATTTATGAATGATTTGGTTGCTGTTATGCTCAAAGCTGCACAGTGCGCTTTTGAAACACGATTGTTATCGTTATAAGCCCCTCTAAAGTACAAGGGGTGGGCTTTTATTGAGTTACACATAATCAAGTATTATATATGAATCATGATTTAATTTTCAATTTAAGTAGTTGTGTAAACAGTATCTGGTCATATATTTGTTTTCAATTGTCCCCCGTTAGGTCAACGGTAAGTTTAGGGACTTACAACGCAAAAATCCGTTGTTCGATTTCCCTCAGTGGACAGAGCGCAGATAACCTATTACTCAGTTTTGGGCTAAAACAAACGCCAAAAAATGTTTTCATCTTTAGACTTCGTTTTGAACAATTTTAGAAAGAAATATACCATTTAATTAAAATACAGTTTCAGTGTTGCATAGCAATCTTATTACTCCCTCTATTGATAACTACAGCAAATGACAATTGAATATGTTAATAAATATACTAGTGTATTACCAATTATATCGTCAAGTATTAGAATCGTGATAGTGTGTTTGTCTCTAAACTTTTATTTAAAACAGATAAGTAGAAACTACTCTACATCTTATAGTTCTGAAGAAAACGCCATCACCATTCCAATCCTTTGGTAATGCTAACGTCTAGGAAAATTAAATTCCGAGACTTACAGTGAAATTTATTGTATTTGGTCATCTATAAGATCAAGTTCTATTATATATGTGTTATTCTTTAGTTTTATTTAATGGTCAATGAGCAACAGAGTATGATGATTATTTAATGATAACTGAGATAGCGTTGTATCAAAGATACCAATATACCTTCGAACTTCAACATTTAACATTACAGAGATATTGCATGGAAATGACCGTATTCCGTTTTGTTGATAAAAGCTTTACTGGTTTATTTTTTTTCAGATTTGAGGCTACGAATAAAAATCTAGTGGCAATCAATTAAATGTTTCTTAATTTTTACCAAACATTTTATTCGAAGTCAGCATCCAAGTGCAGTAAGTAGTTAAAATATATTATAATGGATTGCTGAGGAATAACATTGTGTGTATCATAACACTTGATCAACTCCATTGTACGTGAATTTCTGCTTCTCAGACTTCGTGCAAAGCAAATGCACCAAACGTCCGTTGGGGCTGCACCAGGAAACTTGACAGATATGCAGTTCAGTAAAGTTGCCGTGACTCCAGTGTATTGGAGAATTTTTCTCGTAAAAAAGTCACTGGGTTTGAGTTTGAGTACCTGGAAGCCTGAGAACATATGGCTCGTATAACTGTTTTGTGATTTTATTAACGGTGCCAGGAGATATGCCCAGCTTCATTTTAATGCTTCTTTTTGACAGGTTATCCTCATCATAACCATAACCTTTACTTTGCGGATAAATACGTTATTGTAGATTGTGCGGTTTTGGAACCCGTTGCTTTCCTAAACACTCTGCTATGCGAGTTTTTGGTTTCCATTGAAGGGTCTCGTCTTCAAAATGTTGTGTTATTTGGCTTCACACCGTACAATAATGTCGATGTACGGATATTTCTCTTCAGAAAGGCTTTATATATATATATATATATATAGTTATAAATTCATCTATGGTTGCATGGCACTGTTGAAAATTCTGAAATTTGCTATGAATCAACTAAATATATATATGCTTAAATGTGTCGCCCGTGGCGCCACGGCTGGAATCTGGTGTGACAGAGCACCACATTTCAAAAATCATCCAAATAAAGTGCGATTAATCCTCTGTATAGGAATTAGTGGTTTTCATATTGGCGAAGACAAAATTTATAATCCGTAGAAGCCTTTCAAACAAGCCTGTCCTGGTACAACAGGTAGAATAGCACATGCATAAAACAAGCATAAATGTTGTTGTTCTAGACAGATGTTAAAGACGTATCTTGTTTCAAGTATCTAAGTATATTTACCAAACCGCGTATGTTCTTTTACATTAATTTTGAATGACAATTGTTTGATTATAAAGTTTATTCTTGTGGTGTAATGACAAACACAAATCAATTTATGTAAGTGCATCGACACTTTCAAGCACTCTCTGCCTACTTGGAGGTTGCTCATATTAAAAAAAAAAAGAAGATATAATATGATATATTTTTGTCTAACATGAGAGTCGTTCTTACTCTATTACAATACAGGCATATAATTTTATGGTGGTATTACGTAAATTAGTAGAAATGCCGCCTTACGAGAGTCTGTTTGTGCTCGTAATTACTAATCGTACTACTCATACCTCATTGAAAAAATGATTCAGAAAACTTGAACATTTTCTAATAAAAAATCTTTTTTCGGGGGGGAGGGAAGTACTGCACGGGAAAAAATGATCGTATTGTGCTAGTTAGTCATACGCAGCCCCCAGTGGCACAGCGATATGTCTGCGGACTTACAACGCTAGAATCCGAGTTTCGATACCCGTGGTGGGCAAATCACAGATAGCCCATTGTGTAGCTTAGTGCTTAATTACAAACAAACAAAAAAACGGTCATACGCAACTCAATGCATCAAAATGATTCAATGTACAGAGCTCAAAATGTTCATAAAATTTACTGATATAAACTGTAATGTTTTATATATTACAAATGGTACCGTTTATTGCAAAAAAAAAAGTTTTTTAAGAACTCCAGTATCTCAGTATTACATTTAAAAATTACACCAATAAAGACATAATCAGACCCTCACGTACAGTCCTAGTGAAAGTCGTGTTCTTATTGTGAGGAGAGTACTTTTATTTAAAATGGTGTTCTTTTATAAAGAAATGGTTATTGCACATTTATTTAATTGTCTGAATCTTTAATACCCAAAGTGTGAATTTTTTTTAATGGATTTTTGTGTGTGTGGTGCCATTCGATAGATGGCGCAGGAGTTTGGGTTACATATATAGATACTGACATACACGCTAAGCCCATTATAGTAAGTTCAGGAATGATAACTGATGTAATAGATTATCATTATGGAAATACGTGAAACTAGACGAAGTTATTGAGGGACTCTACCTTTTCATATTACTGCATGCACTTTATTCTGAAAGTTTGGATGTGGTATTAACGATTTCGATATACAGGATATGTTTTTGAATTTCGCGCAAAGCTATAAGAAGGCTATCTATGCTAGCCGTCCCTAATTTAGCAGTGTAAGACTAGAGGGAAGGCAACTAGTCATTACAACCCACCTCCAACTCTTGGGC
>NW_013665717.1:828225-833075 GCF_000517525.1 Limulus polyphemus
TCAGAGTGCGAGTCGAGCGCCCTAACCAACTGGCCATGCCGGGCCTAAAGAATATGTTTTAATTAATTATAGCATTTTAGCAAGAGGATTTGTTAATTTGTTACCAAGGGCAGAGTTGAACAATGAAACCACGGAAGGGGTCGAACCCTGAACTTTAGCGTTATAAGCATTCAAGTTTACCGCTGAGCCAAAAGGGTGCTTGCAAAAGGAACGCTTCAATGCCAAGCGTCATATTTATGTTCCGGAAGTAATAGGGAAGTAAAGGAAGTTTATTCAAGAAAATACTGATTTCAGCTGAAATCTATTAAACAAACTGAATATAAACCATAAATGGGCAAAACAAAACTAAAGTTTTTCAGGTCTTCAAATTTCCAGTGAAAATTAATATGGCCTTGTTTCTTTTTAATGTTTTTATTATATGTTCTGATGTTATTACCACACGGTTTATCTTGATAGTTTGTTTGTTTGTAATTAAGCACAAAGCTACACTATGGGCTATATGTGCTCTGCTCACCACTGGTATCGAAACCCGGATTTTAGCGTTGTAAGTCCGCAGATATACCGCTGTGCCACCGTGGGCTTATATTAATAGCATAAATATTTGTGGGGAGTGGGTTGATTGCTAAAAAGTGTATATGAAAATAAAGTTTTATATGTATATATATACATATATGTAGAGAGAGGTTGAGTACGTTATATTATAACAATTTTGGAGCCTCACCGCCTCGTTACAGTCCATGTGTCCACGTGCAGTCATGCTCTGTCTGACAACCATGTCACTTGACAAAGTCCTGCAGTGTAGTTTCTATTACAAAAATCACCGACATAAAGTTGTCATGTACAAAGCACACCACTCTTCCTGTTGGCTTTCCATAATCCATATACTATACGAAGACGACGGTTTTCCAACACCTGTTCCACAGTCCAATCGCACAGATATTCCAAGACGCTGCAACAAATGACTTGATCGGCATGTATATGTATGGAATAGCACGAATACTCGTTTCATTCTTTAACTGCTTGAGGTACGCGAATATTAATAGGAGAGTTATAATTGGAAGCCTTGTAGTGGTAACCCATATCCTGTTGGCCTCGTTTCTAGACAGAGATCCACACTGTTGTCTGGAACAAGAAGACTGCTTTTGCCACAGACGTTTGTGTTAGCGCCGCACTTTCCTTATCAAGACTTGCGTACGACTAGTCGCAGATCTATTTCTGGATAACACTAGTGCTCTCAGTTGGTTCGTATTCCACTGTTTTACAATGGCATTAAATACAAGGGTTATACCGGTTTTGGAAATTCTAAATTCTCAATATGAACACATGTTCATTATCCGAGTGGATAAATATTCTACGTCGGAAAGGGTTGTTACAGATTTTCATAAAGGCTATATATATATTCGGTAGCATCACATTACGTATGAAATGCGTGAAAATTTCAAAATGTATTTCTGTTACATGCCATTACATTACGACTTTACATCGGCTGTGTTGTAATGTGATTTGCTTATTTGCATATTCAAAATCATTTTAATATAACGTACTTAATCCTCTATTTATAAAAGTATGGCCAATTTATAACTATAAGTTAAAAATTATTTCGATAATTAATGTAGGAATTTACAGTATTTAATTTTTTAACTCTTCCATAGTTTTGAAAAACAGTTATATAGTCTAGATGGTGCTGTCAGTGGTTGAAATATTACTTGTTACACATGTTTGCTATACTTTATTTCTATAACTTTGAAACGATGTAATTACCCTAGATACTACTACATTACTACCAGTTATTTAAAGCTGAAAATGAGTTTCTTGGTAAGGAACTGTAAAATTTTGTATAGAAACCAAACAACATATTAAAATAATCTTTATTTTCAATGATATAGCCTAGAAAAGTTATTAAAGGGGTATTTTGAATGTAGAGGATCATAATTAAATAAATGTATTAAGTTTTGTAGACTCATCTAGCCCTGAAATAACGAAAGCAGACATTGTAGTATCCTCGAGAGTGAAAAATCATATACTGTGGTTTTAATTCAATATTTGAAAAGCTATGTATTATTGGTATTATTTTTCTCGATATGATGCTGATATATTTTCATAGTCTTTAACAATAACATAAAGAACGTGATACAGTTATATGGTCTAAATTATTGTGAATTGTGTTATATGCAGGATGTTGGTTTTCTTTTACTTGTAAACATATGGTAATGTGGCACATTCAAAGACGAATTCGTCGTTTGTACTCCATTAAGTCTGAATTTAAAGCAGAGACCTTTATTTTTTATACATTTAAAATATGTCACATTCTTTACTTTAAATCATTTTAATGCTCACAAGAATAGTTTATTCCGAAGCAATAAACTGAATGCAACACGATGCACAATAGAATATTTTTGTATTATAAACGAACACCCTTAAATCATTCGTTTTTAAAAGTCAGCTAGCATGTTTCAGTTAAAAGCTTTATTTACCGAGGAGGTCTTTAGACAGAGAACTTTAAATAGATTTTTTTTTCAGTTCGTCCGATCTCTTTTGGTGTTTTAGAGCGCAAAATTAGAGTTAGGAATTTGAAGGGAAAAAAAAAAGAAATAAATATTCGTTTAGTTCTTATAATTTTGTTTTTATGACAAATACCTAATTTTAATATTATAAATAAACTATGAAATACGACTCTAGCTCTTATAAATGAACGTTTCAAGCTTCTGAACAGTAGCATTTCCTCATAACATTTATCAAAACAATAGTATACAACTGAAGAATTAATATTTGAAACTGAAAAGAGAAAAACGATATGTCAAGTATAGTTTGTTCATACTAAATGAATAAAACCTTCCAATTTAACATGGAATAATTCTTATGTCAGATTCGATATATAACCACATTCATCTCTTTGAGACATATTACAGAGAACAAATCTCTTAGCACTGCCTCAGTTTTATAAATCGAGTGAGAAGACTCGCATCTCTTTAAACTGTTTGCAAATGACAGATTTTTTTTCCGAAAGAGTTGTTACTTTACGAAGTAAGCTGTAACTGGTATTAATAACTCAGGATTGACGTTAAGGTAAACTAAATGTGTATTTTACTGACTTGAACTGATGCTAACACTCTTTAAAAATTCAGTCTAAGAGATAATTTAATTTCTAGAAAATTTAGGAAACAATAGGTCACGTATTCTTTCAAATGGTGTGATGTAAAAATATATATATATATATATATATATATATATATATAAATCGCAAATAAAAAAACTTCATAATCCAATTGAAGAAACGTGCGCAATGCAGCAATAACAACTAGGCTATGTAATAAGATATATTATTTCAGTTTTTATAATGCATCTCTTTGCTTGAAAAATTTATACATGGTTCATTCTAGAAACTTAGTGGATCAAAAATTCAAAACATATTTGTTGAGGTTCAAGGTGTAAACACCCCTATCCAGGAAACACAATGATCAACACAAAAATGGACAATAGTAGAAATAATGAATAAAAAAAACTTTAACATAAACTATAATATTATTTTCTCTTGCTGGTCCGGCATGGCCAGATGATTTTGGCGCTTGACTCGCAATTTGAGGGTCGCGGGTTCGAATCCTCGTCCCACCAAACATGCTCATCCTTTCAGCCGTGAGAGCGTTATAATGTGACAGTCAATCCCACTATTCGTTGGTAAAAGAGTAGCCCAAGAGTTGGCGGTGGGTGTTTATGATTAGCTGCCTTCCCTCTAGTCTTTCACTGCTAAATTAGGGACAACTAGCGCAGATAACTCTCGTGTAGCTGTGCGCGAAATTCACAACAAACAAACAATTATTTTCTTAGTGCTGCCACCTGCTTCCTAGTGATAAGTGTCAATTCCTTTGTTATGCAGTAGCAGTTTCAGACTAGACACATAGACGCAACTCCCCTTTTATACGCTATATCTACAACTTTTCTAATTTCTACTCATTCCAAAACAAGAAATGTTACTCTATAACTTTCACAGATGTTCTGACTTCGCTGAAAATATTTTATGCTGGTAGTTATACAATTTCTCAGTTTGGTTATTTTATTTTACTTTTTTTAAAACTATTTGCTTCTACTATTGGGGCGAATATGGCTAAATTGTTAGCGTGTTGGACTAGTTTGAAACGTGATTCCACGAAATACGTTTTGTATTTCTATTTGTGGGTGCAATATAAGAATGACAGTCGATCTCACTATTCGGTTAAGAATCATACTGCGGGTTTTACTGAGAGCTCGCTTTCCCTTTGATCCTTAATTTGAAACTAGGGATGGTTATATCTTAGCCATAGGGATCACTGACTTGAGTCCATAAAGTATCTTTTAGGTGAAAATATAAACTCTGTCATCCTTCTTGACTCCGGTATCAATTGTTGGTTTTTGTTGCTTGAAGCTGTTTATATTTGGAACTTTAACAGTTGTTTGTTTGTTCTAACTGTTCCTGATATTGAATTGACAGACTAGAGGGGAAGCAGCTTGTCAACACTCACCGCGAACTTTTGGGCTACTCAAATTGAATAATAGTATCTGACAGTCATTCTTATAACATACCCATGGCTCCAAGGTGCTGAACGCAATTTCGCACCAATGGAACTTGAACCATAAACCCTCAGATTCAAAATGAGCATGCTAACCACCAAGACGCACCCAACCTCAACAAACAAGATTTACTTATTGTGGAATTAAACCTATGAAATTAATCCTGCTTTAAAAGTTTTGGCAAAGGGATCTATTTAGTATTTTTTTTATATATATACATAAATGTATGCAAAACAATACTTCCCAAATACGTACTATAATTCGCAGGTAATTTTGCAGATATATATATATATATATATATATAT
>NW_013665717.1:833099-841990 GCF_000517525.1 Limulus polyphemus
TTTAAAGGTTTACGGTAACGGAAAGGTACTACTTTAGTTAGTTTATTTTTTATTATATATACATAAATAGTATGCAAAACAATACTTACCAAATACGTACTATAATTCGCAGGTAATTTGCAGATATATATATATATATATATATATATGATCACAAAAAATGGGATTGATCGTCGCATTACAACACCCTCACGGCTGAAAAAGCGGACATGTTCAATACCGGGTTTCGATCCCGAGACCCACAGTTTAGGAACTGAGCCCCTAACCACCAGACAGTGCTAGGATAAATTGATGAAGTTAACCAAAAACCAAAAAATAAAAACTAGCCAAACGATTACTTTAGAATAGAAAATATATTTGTTTTAATTAAGTAAAATGAGTATGAGCCGGAAATCTTACGGCATCTTGTATTTGAAGAAATTGTGAATAGATATTATATTTGAGGGCTTATCACATCGAACTATACGTTCGCTAGATTGAACTTAATTACTTACTATATTACATCAGGTTTTTTAATAATAATTATAGTGCTAGAAGTTTATTCAATGAGTTTTTTTGGTCTATGAAAGAAAAACTTAGATCAGACAAATACTATTGAATAGACGTAGCTGTGAGATATATATATCAAATTTCGTAGGCTTTTCTATCGAATAAAGAAAGAAATTGGGATCAAGTGACTAAGTAATTCATGCCATCCTAGCCTACTGAAGCTGGTTAATATCCAACTAAATAAATGCTTCCAACTGAAGGTCAGATAGACAGATCTTGTAATTTCAAAACGTCAATATGTTTTATGAACGAACTTGGAAAATTGAGGTTCATTTGACCAAACAGTTTTTTATATTCTTGAAAATTAATAACATCTTCCACCTCCTACTGTTTCCTGTTCCAAACATTATTATTGTGTAAGAGGTAATATAACAGAAAAAAATAAAACGGTTCATAAATATGAATGTTTAACAAAAAAGAAATTTAATCATTGAAAAGAAGTACCGATGAAAAGTGGCTCAAAGGCTACTCATCATTTCTGCGTTGTATATTATAGTTTAAGTTTTATCATTAAAAAAAAACATCTACAAGTATCAGTAGTTCCATAAACTAGTCACGTAAGAAGCCATGTACCCCAGAGGTTCAACTGTGAAGTTCAGGATTTATAGCAGCAGAATTTGTGATTCGATACTCGTGGCTGACAGAACGCATATAGCCGTTGTGTAGCTTTGTGGTAAAACAAACAAATGAAAAAATTAGAAGCTATAGTATTTAACTTTGCTTAACTCCTTAAGAGTTATTTAAAACTGTATAAGATTCTTCATGACGACTGACACTTGAAATACGTTGGCCTAGAGATCTGCACGGACCTGTGCCTCGGCCCGACCTAGCTCACGTGACGGGCACGGACCAGGTAATAACAAAAAAGATTCGGGTTAGGGCCGGGTGGGACTTGGATGAGATGACGTTTTTCAAAAACTTTTTTTGTAAAAATTTAGGCTTCCTCGATTTTTTAAACTTTATATTTTAAAATCCTTTTTCTTAAAAACGGTAACTCACACCCATAGTTGCGGCCAAACATTACTTGTTCGACGGTTTTTTTTATGCTCGGTATCAAAGGCACCGCTTTAAGGAATTTAATTTTGTAATCCTACAAGTATCGTCTCATGCCTCTTTTGTATCAATTGTTAAAACAGTCATATTAAATAGTAACTATAATATTGAAAAGTACACGTTTTAGTATTATTAGTATTTATATTAACTTTTTCTTCTCTATCTTGGCAGATTGGAACATAAAAACAGGCCATCTCGATCTTCCCACGTTCAGCCGATTTTGTAGGGCGGCTCGGGCAACATCTTATAAAAGTTTGAGCCATCAAGACCTCTACGCTGCCCGCCTTGCAATGAAAATCAAGGTAAATGTGATAAAACAGTTTCCAAATTAATATACGTATATATATATGTAACTTTTACATTTCTTGCTGTCATAGATAATATTAAGTTTGAAAAAAGTAAAATGTTAAAATGTCTCGTTTGTTAAAATAAAACACTAATATAAACAGGACGGTAGATTTGATTTTTAATACCAATTCCCAATATTCTACAAAAATCAAATTCTTCACTAACCCCAGTCCGCAAATTTTTTTAACGAAACGAACTATAATAAACTAAGTATAATTTGTTTCAACATGTCCTGGGAAGAAAACTGTGCTTGTAAGTTAATACAAGCACGAAACATATTATGCATTTATGAAACACATCATACATACATTATTATTATAGTGCTATTATCCAAAAAACCTTAAAGTTTTAAAGCGACATAAACTTTACAGTAAACAGTGCGAAGACAGCAGCCCAGTGGTTAGAGTGTCGGATTTCAATTATGTAGTTCGCTTACCATTAAAAACAATATTTGGGGACAGTGGGTGCGTTATAAGAGTAATGGTCAAATCCCATTATTAGATCTGGGAAAAGTAACCCAAGATTTAGTGATGGTTAGTGTTGACTAGCTGCATTCCCTCTAGTTTATCACTTCAAAGTAACGAACACTTATCGCAGATAGCTCTTGTCTAGTTTTACAAGAAATCAACCAAACAAACGACTCAAATAAAAATATTATATTCAAACCACACCAGTGAAGAAGAGTTATGCCTAGGCTATGTAGCTTTGGAGCATATTTGGCTGCTAAACTACTTTTATTAAATATTTTATTGATTATTATAAAACATCCACTTACAAATGCTATTGTAATCTTTAGTTTTAGTTGTTGTTTTTTTCATAAAACATTCAGAACGAGAGATAAAGTCACAACAATAAACAACATTCACGTAGAGACTATTGAGTGGAAATGATGAATTTTCGTTTTCTCAAAAAAATGTCTTTCTGTCAGCTATGTAACAAAAAATCAAATATAAATACAAGTGTGTTTTTATATTCGTAAAACACAATTTCTCCCACGTTCGACGTTTTAAATGATGCTTCTGAAAGCGTACGATTGGACGATTGACGACAAAGGAATATCTTTAACAGTTTCTCTTTCAGCGTCTTCTATCAGAGTATACTTGTAAACACGAGGTTAAAACTTTTACGTTAAGATCATTTTCCCCAGTAACTATTAGGAGTTTGACGTTTTGTAGAGGGAAAAGTCTGCTGGCCAAAATGGCTAAGTTGGCATGTTCCAGAGTGAGAGGAATGCCAAGGTATAGACGGCGCTACAGGAAGAATGCCTATAGCCATTGGTGTCATTTCCACGTCACTGTTTCCTTCTTCCTGTGGCTTCATTTGACTTGAATAAAATTCCCAAAGCTTGGTGATGATGACTGTGGCCATGGCGCTGCCGTGATTCTGTTCGATTAGTCGAAGTACAAAGACACCATCCCAGCCTAGATAATTAGATGATATCTTCCTAGCTGTCCTGGCAACCTCACTCATATTGACTAGTCTTGATCTCCACAAGCATAATCTGATAAAGGCAAGTCGATTACAAGGAAGACTTCGCCATATCCATAGTATAAGACTAACCGCATTGAGTGGAAGGAGAATGGCTAAATAAAACCAGATGATAGAATATATTTTTTCGTTAAAAACATTGATAGGCAGAACACATCTGCACACGTAGGTCTGGAGGGCACCTTGCATGGCCGCGCGGACTTGGCATAAGGTCTGCAAAGGAAACCTAGGAGAATTCCACCAGTCTCCGCTCGCTGCCAGGCGGCGTAAAATTTCAAACCCGTGTCGGAGATATCCTTTACCCAAAAAGGCGCTGAGAAGTAGAAACTGAACACCCACGTTGGCTAAGTAAAAAACCTTCACTAACATATATAACAAGGCTAGGTAGCGACTTGGTCCTGCGACACAACGACAGCCTATTAAAGGAAAGCGACACAAAAGGTCCGTACACCATCCTGCGTTTTTGGTAACAAGAGTATTGAATTGATCAACAAATTCATTCAAAAGAGAATCCCGTTGTTGACACCCTGGTTGCAGGGCGGCGATATCAGAGGCCTGCTTTAGCAGACGACGCAGCTTGATGCCTGCGTTATGTGCGCAAGCACTCCACATAATAAAAGGCAAATGAAAACAAACACCCTGCACCATTAAAATGACAGTGGACCACTGATAGTAGCTTACATAAATTCGGCGTAACCTGTTCCTCTGTACAGTGTACACATCGAATCCGCTATAGTTTATTTCTTCGGAATCAAAATGCTTCGCTGGGCCAAAGGTGTCTTTGTCATTGTCTACTGTGACCAAGAAGTAGGTTGATGCCGTCCAACAGTAGCTATTGACGTAACGGGCTTGGGCGTCAGTGAAGTACGTCGGGCTGAAACATTGGATGGGATCTCCAATGTACTGTTTGGTAAAGATGGGAAGTGCAAGAAACAGGAAAACGAGCAGTGTGTACTTCCGGTTAAGTTTGTCTATGCCATCGTCGATGGGCACGTGAAGGCCCCCGATCAGGTCGTGGAAGCGGAAGAAGTAGGACATCTCGCCTTGAGCCTGTCGGGGGCGGTGTGATAGATGTGTCAAGGTGGTGGAGGAAAAGGTCGCTGACGGCACGGTTAAATTGTAATGGGGGTATCTTGATAATCCGGGAAGTGATAATAACGTTGGGTTAAGTAACGTTCGTGTGATTGGAGAGAATCCACTTGAATATTTGGTGTTACGAAACTCGAAAGTTAACTTGGTTTATTTGGTAAACATACAAGTGTTAAAAAACTAGCGCATCTATAACTTCAGGTGGTGAGCACTGCTGCTTGAAGACTGGACCCAGAGAACCATTGCCAACGACAGAGTCTTACCTGCAACGAAAGATAAAGATTAAATCAACACTAGATATAAAGTTAAATTTATACTGCAAATAAAATATAAACTAATATCGAAACGAACTCTTTTTTTTTGTTTACGCGACTTTGTCCTTTAGAAAAATAAATGCTCTTCTGCTCTTTTAAGATCTACATCAGTGTGTTATTTAGATCAATCCTAAAGCTTCCTAATGATAAAGTTTTGTTAAGCTTATGTTGGTAAATATAAAGGTTTTTGGTTGGGCAAGGAATTGTGACTAAGTAAAAACACTGAAACACTCTTGAACTATCCTATCCTCTAATCATATAACGCCTTTATGTGTGTATTATTATTTGTTTTTTCAAAAGTTTGAATTTTTATGACGTCACGACGAAAGTTTGTGACAAGGAATTCGTATTGCGGTCCTTAGTGTTGTAGACTGTTGTTGTTTGTTATTAAGCACAAAGCTACACAAAGGGCTATTTGTGCTCTGCCCACCACGGGTATCGAAACCCGGTTTTTAGCAGTATAAATCCGCAGATAAGCTGCTGTGACGCTGAGGGGTTAGTGTTGTAGGCACTGAGCCTTAAAGTTGTTTATCCAATCGAAAGACTGAAAATACTTTTGTTAATTATTTGTACAGTTTGCAAATACAAAACATGGCTCGATCTCTGGACATAATAATGTTGATTTTTTTTTTTGCACCTCAGGAGAAAACTAGCTGAGCTAATGGAGGTCTATGAGTAACAACTAATATTGTTAAAAGCTATAGGAAAGGGTAAACTGGCATTGTTTTTTTTTCATTCATTAAGGTGATTTGTTTCAGTTTCTCACTGGTTTAGTCAACTTCATCGCCATATAGGAACTTGTATGGAAAATTGCGCAGGATCTCTGGGGAAGCTAATGATGCGCAGAAGCTTGGGATGCACTTGGGATGCAAGCGTAATTTAACTAAGACCGAGAACATAAACACATTTCTCTATTAAACAGTGTCGACACTCGCTCTCTACTATGATACAATTTACCACTAATTATCGCCTCTTCTTATGAAGTATTGTTTAATCTTGATAAGTTTTTTAAGGAATGAGAAATACAGTAACTAGCCACACGTTGCATGCGAAAAAATGTTTTAAATTTCTAAACCATGCATTGTACTTTGATAAGATATGATGAAACTTGAAGTATATATATTCACACTAGCAAGCACGTTCCAAGGGCAGGCCTGACTTTATCATTATGTTATAATAAACGTTCAATGGTGTTAGAAGGTTCACACAGTAACACGTGAAAAGCTACGAATACACAAAAAAATATCACAATAGTTACTAGGGTAAAAAATGGATGACGACAACACAGAAAGAGTCACGGAGTAAAATTCAAAACAAAGAAAAAGGCAAAGAATGAAAGTAAAAGGAAATATGAAGCGTGGAAAGTTTGAAAACAATAACCATTCGCAGCGGAAAGAAAAGAGAGAAAAGTGTGTGTTTTTTTCTTATAGCAGAACCACATCGGGCTGTCTGCTGTGTTCACCGAGGGGGGAATCGAACTCCTGATTTTAGCATTGTAAATCCGTAGACTTACTGCTGTCCCAGCGGGGAATATAAAGAAAGGCAAAAAAATTATAAATCATAAAATAGAAACTAAAATAATTATCTACAAATAAAAGGAATATGGAAGATGCATATTCACATTTACCTTGACAAAAAAAAAGAGACTTGAGAAGAAATATTTAGAAGGAGAACAAGATAATAACGTATAGAAAGAAAGGCAAAAAGGATGCAGTAACTAGAAACTGGAGAAATGGCAAAGAACTCTTGATGAACGATTATTTTACATACTTTTCTCATAGGAAAACGTTTTGAGCGTGATATCTTAATTCTACTTTAGCCAGGATAAAAAAGGGGTTGTGGTTTGTTTGTAGTTAAGCACAAAGCTACACAAAGGGCTACCTGTGCTCTGCCCATCACGGGTATCGAAACCCGATTTCTAGAGTTGTAAGTCCGCAGACATACCGCCGTGCCACTGGGGGGGGGACAACAAGGGGTTGATAGTGGTAGAAAAATTTAATAATTTTGTAATGTTATATTATTTTAAGGGCTTTTCACTGTGAACCTGAGATTATTGCAGGTCTACAAATTCATGAATATTTTAGGCTTGTTGTTTAACGAATGTTGAAGAACTACTGGTCGATAAATTTTGTAGGATAATGAATTAATGGAAAATGAAACAGACATAATAAGATAAACTTTAAAGGTTTAAAGACCGCCATGTACATGATATTCTTCTCGTCTTACAAAACAGTTTGGTGTTCCATTTTGACGCGATAAATTCCTTGGAACAAATTCACAGACGATATTTTCTGGTGAGTTGAGACACCTTTGAAGAGAAGAAACGACTTCTAGGAATACAAAAGAAAGCCCCGACTAATTATGCGCATTAAATATCTTGATGCACGACACATACGTTTAACACCGTCTAAATTTCCTTTGCACCTGACACCCTGTTCGGAATAAGTAATCACGATGCATGATTAACTGCATAAGTTTGACATTCATAGCAGAGGTTTAAATTGTGGGCTTAACGTATTTGTTTATAGCTTAATGTCAAACAGCTCGAAGCAGTTCATTCAGCTGAGTCGACTGTAAAAACGGATTAGCCAAAAACTGTTCGGTCATTTTCTGGCAATATTATGCAAAGTACGTAAGAGTGACCAGATTCCAATGAAACACTTCCAAATACAGAAGCCGTTAGGAAGTATGAGTTAGACTACTAATGCAACTTACCACGATGACACGTATTCGGTAATATTTACCCTTCTTCCTTAATGGTTCTTTAATAAATATCTGGTGATACAAGTAAAATGCCCCCCAGTGGCACAGCGGTATGTCTACGGACTTACAACGCTAGAAACCGGGTTTCGATACTCGTGGTGGGCAGAGCATAGAGAGCCCATTGTGTAGCTTTGTGCATAACTACAAACAAACAAAGAAACACAAGTAAAATAATATATCTTTAGTGGGCGTGGTTTCCGAGTGACAACACACGGTTTTGATATTATTTGTTGGTTGGTTGGTTTTTAGATAAGCCCATCACAGGTATCGAAACTCAATATTTAGTGTTATAAGCCTTCAGACTTACCGCTGAGCCACTGTTTTGATATTAATATATCATTTTGTGCAATGATTATATTTTATAACATTACTCTTTATCGTATTTTATATTACAATATCAAATCTTTGGTTTCATTGCATATTCAAAATATTTTATTTTGTCCACTTCGAAATTTCAGTATACATACTTATTTGTTTCTTGGTAGATTTGTGTTTAGAGTATTGTTACGTTAAGAGAAAGCTTCGATATTGGTCTAATCTCATTGTTTGATTAGAAAAGCTATTTAATAAAATCCTATAGAAGGCGAGAAAAGTTATGTTTATAAAGTAACTTTATCTCAATAAACTTAGAGAGAATGAACATTGTCAGTGATTAAATCCATAGCTATAATACTCTAGATCACTTTATCCAAGTGTAATAAACAATTCCTGGATTGTGCAATACAAATGCATGTAATTTACTACTCTTTTTTTTTTATCTAACATAGATCGATATATCTTATACCATTGTAAATGAATCCATTGTATTAAGTATGCAAAGGATTAAAACATTAAATTAAGAGATGTTACTGTACATCATAAGAGAAAAAGATACTGTGACGGATTTATTATTATATATTCATTTTAATATCAGCGTTTGTTTAAATTAAATTTATATTTTAAAATATACATAAATTATACTGTTAAATATGTATTGCGAAACTCCCGCCTATCCTATAAAGTTGTAAAAGATTCTCGAGTGTAAGAATCAACAATATATGTGTGTACGTAAACGTTAGTGTTAACGTCAGTATTGTTATGTAATCTGAATTTTCGAGAAACTCTCCAGACGCCTATAAATATAACCAACGCGACGCGCCAAAAAGCAGTATCTATTATTGGATTGCTGTAATTGGTGTGTTATAAACTTCGGAATCTATAACGGTGATTGTTATAACGCTTATTAATCGGGATACTTCAGATATTTTAACAGGAACGTTTATAAATTTCGAACATTACAAACCATTT
>NW_013665717.1:842897-845916 GCF_000517525.1 Limulus polyphemus
GATTCACATCGGACATTAGTACTTCTACGAAAACATTACCTAACGTCATCGGTGGCAACTCGACCTGTAATCGGTGTGCGATCAGCGAGAATTACAGGGCTAGCTAGCTTCCTGTTATGTGAATTGTACCCACGTTAACGCGAAATTAACTCGCTCATAGTTAACCCTCGATAAGATATCAAGGAAGTTCCAGACTAGAAAGAAGACTTTATATTGCTTGTAAGTTTGTAAAACTTTTGTTTATAAATCATTGTTTGTAATAACTGGTATTGTAGATTGTATTGTTGTTTGTATATTAAAACATATTTATATTAAAAAAGAAAACTGTGTGTATATCAATCTTTTTTGGCAAATATCATAAATTGGAAATGTATCGATATTTATTTAACTATTAAATTTAAATTATCATTTAACTCGATTTCAGACCATTCGAAATTGTAATACGTAATAATATTAATGTATATGAACGTTCATATGCTAGAATTTTGAGTAATACGTGGTTATTATGCACTATATCCTATACCCCTACTGGCGAAAAATAAAATTAAAATGGTTAAAACTTTAAATTCTGAGATGTTAATGAATAGTAAATTCCGAAAGTTTATATTAAGAAATTACTGGCAAATTTCATTAATAGTAGTAATATCTACAAAGAATCGTTTAATTTCTTATAAGGGCTAATATGTTTTGCATGTATAAAAAAAAGTTAGGTAATTTGTTTCTGAGCCTGTAATAATAAAGAAAATCAGGCAAGATATATTATACACCATTGCTCTAACACAGTTCCGTAGGGAATGTACATTTACAGGTGAAGTATATGGTAAACGTTTATGTACTTGACAAATTATTATTACATTTAGCTATCTTTGAGTCAACATATAACAAATTATTATTACATTTAGCTAGCTTTGAGTCAACATATAACAAATTATTATTATATTCAGCTAGCTTTGAGTCAACATATAACAAATTATTATTACATTTAGCTAGCTTTGAGTCAACATATAACAAATTATTATTATATTTAGCTTGCTTTGAGTCAACATATAACAAATTATTATTACATTTAGCTAGCTTTGAGTCAACATATAACAAATTATTATTACATTTAGCTTGCTTTGAGTCAACATATAACAAATTATTATTACATTTAGCTAGCTTTGAGTCAACATATATTATAACATTAAAGCATATTTACGTTTATAGTCTTCTACGTAAACTGAAAAGTAATATATTATTTTTAAATCCCTTTAAGTGTAAAATGTACATTTTGCCATGAGTTCTTGCTTAGAGTTTATTGCAAATATCTGTCCCATCTTCTTTCATTAGACTCTTTATTTTGATTTGCAGCTTTCATTTGTAAGATATGTAAATTTATATTTTTAGTTTAATGACCTGTTGTGTATTTAAAAAAATGCAGGGATTGTTATTTTTTCTTCTCTTTTGATTTGATTCTCACTGGTCTGTAACAAATGGCATTGAAATTATTGTTGATAAAGTTTTATTTCTTTGTTTGTTGTTAAGCGTAAAGATACACGGTTTTTAGCGCTATACGCCTTCAGACATAATTCTGAGCCACTATGAGGTTGTTCATAAGGGAATAGCCCAATTTTTCCGAGAACTATACAGTGGTAGAATGAAAATTACATTATATTGATTCAAAATATCTGATATCACGTTATCCTTACCAAACACTATAATTGATACATATGATAAAAAGCTAAGTGAAGAAAAGAGACAAAATAATAAGTGATAGAAAGTTTTAAAGACAAATTATTTTGAGAAGAATTGTTTAGGAAAACTATTATCATTGATTATCGTTACTTAAACAGAAACGATTGCCGTTGTATGCTTTTCATAATTTAATTACTATGTTCTTGATGTTAGTTTAATAGTTAAAATAACAAATAAATAACACACAACGTTGAAGTGAATACACAATTAAAAACATTTTAAATTCAGGCCTAAAATGGACTCTAAAAATGTTGACTCTACATGTTTCGACGTATTTTATAAGTTTCTGATATAAAATAAAGCGATAAAAACATGGAATGTGTTACTATCACCTCACAGCAGATGGCAAGTGTGAAGGTGTACAAATAGCATTTTCAGTTCAACAAAACTGGGATTATACAGTCTATTAATAAAAAGTTACACACTACGATTATAAATCATAGCTGAAACAAAGTGATAAGACTAGAGCCTTAATATTATTTACTGCCATGCATTTTGTGCCTAAATCGTGCAAAGTTTCGATGTTCGGTTTAATGTTTTTTAGTGTTTTTTTTTCTGTTTTAAGCAGGACTGATGAATATGATAGACAGCTTCTTTCAAAATACTTCTACAACACCCATTTTGCATCGTTATAAAGAATAGAAATTTCTGATGATACCCACATAAAATATGTATGTTGAAACATAAATTTACGAGGGTTATTACAAAGATGTTTGTTTTTTGTTTGGATTGAAAGAAAACATACTGAAATCGAGAAAAATAACGAACATCGATACCTGTCCTATCAGAACTATAAATTGAACTACAAAAGCGTATTTTCACGAGAAATAGCAGGCGTTATGGTTTCAATTATTTCTATATCGACATTAGTATACTATTTAGAAAAATTTGTGTAAATATTTTCTCATTTAAAATATTTTCTATATTCCAAATAAAAGCATTTGGGTAAATAGATGTAAATAACTTCCGACGTCAGAATTCATTATTGCTATGTACAATTTTTAATAATGTGATTCTGAATATGGTGTTAATTCAGCTTTAAAGGTAATATATATATATATATATGCATTCTCTTGCATTTTGCTATGAAATATCAGTAGCAAGGTTTAAATTTAATGTTCCAAACTTACTAAATACCTGAACCGTTCAAACATTTTCCACTTTATTATAAAGAAAAAATAAACAGTTCCTTCCGGTAAGAAAATTCTATATTAAGAACCAGGTATGTTTTTAATATATATTTGTTTCATTTAAACTTTTGTTTGTTTTTTGTTTTTTGTAATTT
>NW_013665717.1:846694-849015 GCF_000517525.1 Limulus polyphemus
AGCATGTTTGATGGGACGGGGATTCGAACCCGCGACCCTCAGATTGCGAGTCGAGCGCCTCATCAATCTGGCCATGCCGGGCCCATTAAACTTTTGTACCAAACTGAAATCGACGTTTAGCACACACAGTGCCCCAAAACAGTTTTTGTATTTTTGTTTATCGATATAACACATTATCTTTTACATTAAAGAAATACAGTAGAATGTACTATCCTGAACATTTTTATAAAACGAAGCTAAAAGCTTACAGCATTGGGATGAAGCAACTTTAAAATTCAAAATTCGTCGGTACTTATAAATAAAATCATATAACCTGAAATTTCTTGGTGTCAAGGCCAGTGTGACCAATCGCAGTTTAGAAACTGTACACAGTAATGTGCAGTAATCTGATTTATCTGCTCTTATTGATAATGCAATAGCCTCCTTAACTCAGTGTATCAGGTCATTGATCAACTCCACCATTCATCCTTTCGGAATTACTAAATAAATATCAATTTCGCTAAGGACGTTTAATCCAGACGAGAATGCCTGTTTGGAGTTGTAAAGGGTATGACATGTAGATCGGCACCGCCTGTAAAGCCATCTACAGTATGTCTAGCCTCGTGCGTATAGCACGATAATGATTTAAAATTCCAATGCAGAAGGCTGGGAGTGGTCAAAAATCTAATAATTCTAAGAACTCGTGAGTGAGCAGATAAATAGCAAACTGCAGATCCAAAGTAGCCGATTTTGCCAGCTTCAGTGGCACGTTCTAGAATGATTGTATGTCTGTACGGGGATGGTAATTTTGAAACATCGTACTGATTCTGAACTTATAACAGGACATATAGTAATATTTGTACAGTCTATGGTTGGTTTTGTTCTCCATAGTTAGTTTAAAAGTTTACACTCGTATTTTTCTACAAGTATACAGGCAAAATTGTAGTCCTAACCCGATAATTTTAGTTTTAAACAAAATAACAAAAACAATATATATATATAAATTTTGGATGTCATTCAAACCCACATCCCTTAATAACAGCTCTTCAGTGGCTCAGCGGTAAGTTTACAGCCTAATCCCAAATACCATTTAAAGTTTTTCCTTATTTTGTTTGTTTCATATTAAGGACAAAGATACACAACGGGCTACCTGTACTGAAACCCGATTTTTAGTGTTATAAGCCTTCAGACTTACCTCTTAGTCACTGTTTCTTTACAATAAGAATAATCCGTTTTTTAGACTTTTGAAGTAACTTTTCTGAATTTTCTCAGAGTTAAAATCATAAAAGTGGCGTAAATACACGTGAGGTATAATGTACACACACGGTTTGTGTTTAAATACATTATACGAAAACGATTTTGAAGCCTCATCATGTCGCCACGATCATGCATCTTGGCAATAGTCATGTTGCTTAGTTACCATTACAAAAGGTTTTCTACGGCTGTTTTTCATAATCCATTACTGTCCGAACACGATAGCGTCCTAGCGATCGTTTCGACAGTCCGATCGCACCGAATCACATAGGTACAACGGCCGACGAGTTGACCGGCACGTCTTCGTATGGAATAGCATAAATACTTATTTCATTCTTCAGTTGTTTAAGGTATGCGACAGTTGAACGCATATGTTGTGGAAACAGCTTGCTTCGTTTTTCTAGATGCAGACCCTTCTTAATTATGCTGCGTACTGTTGCCTGGGGCACGAGGACGACTTTTTTTTCCGTTGCCCTCTCTGTGTCTAGACTCTTACTTTTCGCAAGAAGCCGCATTTTGCTTACCATTTCTGGGGTGCAAACTTGACGCAAATCCCTTTCTGGATAGTCCTGGTTCCCTAAGTTTATTACTTTGTTTTCTAGTTGTCGTTATGTACAAGGTATGTCCTCGTGTTTAAAATTCTAAAAGCTCTGATCTCAACGCATCTTTATGACCTGAGTTTATAAGTATTTTGTGTTGAACAATTTTCACAGTGGTATCACATTATCTAAGAAACGCCAAACAATGTAAAAATGTAGTTTTGATACATTCTGTTGTTCCTCCACGACTTTATAGCGGATGTTTCTGTCACATGACTTGCTGATATGCATATTCAAAACCATTTTAATATAACGTACTCAACTCCCTATAAAGTAAAATATAAATCTAGATTTTTTTAATGCACAATAGGTCCCTATTAAACGATAAATAATTTAATAGAATATATAGTATGTGAATTATTGAACTTTTTATTTCAATGTGTGTTTTTAGAAAAGCTGAATTAAAATTTACTTTATATCACACTCTCATTAAATATGGTTTGGTTGTTTGAAGTTAAGCACAAAGCTACGAAATGGGCTATCTGTGCT
>NW_013665717.1:849025-856967 GCF_000517525.1 Limulus polyphemus
GGTATCGAAATCCGGTTTCTAGCGTTGTAAGTCCGCAGACATACCGCTGTGCCACTGGGAGGCCGTTAAATATGGACATGTCACAAACTGTAAATGTCAAATTTTATTGTACTCTACCAGATTTGGATTAACAAAATTATGCAATGGTATCGAATTTATTTGGTTTAGTAGAACTTCTTACGTCATGAAACGTGAAATGCAATTAAATGAGCTTGATTAAATTACTTTTATCTTGGCTACTGTCAGTTACGCCTAGCAGAAATCGAGGTTAATTAGAGTGGTGTTTAGATATAATATATTCAGGCTCAGATAATGAAAAGTTGATTAGAAAAGGTTTTGCAGGTTCTCTAGTCATTTTCTTCTATAGAAACAAACCAAATGAACCAAGTACCACGGTATGTGAAACCAAATTTGCTTTATCCTATGTTGCGACTACCTAATGATCTATGGTTCTCACATGCTTTCCGATTCGTATTTTTATTCTTTTGCCATTCATTCGATATGTCTGACTTTATATGAACTGTTTAGATACTAGTCTATGAAAGCGACAGATACGTTCCACAAAAGAACGCCTTCTAATAATTTAGTTTGCTACAGACCAAACATAATGTTAAGGGTGATAAAGATAAGCAGAAAGAAAGGAAGAGACAACTTTTTTTTCTCATCCCTTGCATCATCAGACGTAGTTCTCTCTCTTACTTAAAAGAAGATTAAAAGCTGCTGTATTTTACTGGTGTTAATGTTATTACCTTCAATACCCATTCGTGTCTTAGATAGTGATGTTTGTATGAGACAAATCATTCCACAGCAACCTTATATCGGTTGTTGTTGTTGTCACGTGATTTACATATTTCAGATAGTTTTAATATAACATATTCAACCCTCTGTTTGGATAGAATTATAAGGCTATCTGCCCACCACAAGAATCGAACCTCGATTTTTAGCGTTATAAGCCCTCAAACTTACCGCTGAGCCACTGGGGCTGAAATTAACGAACGTGATTTCATATTTAAGTTCGAACACAAAAATAACGTCGCAAAAATAGAATTCTAATCGTTAACATTAAAAAATAAACACTTTTAGTTTGAAATATTTAAACACAAAGTTTTGATATGACAAGGAAAAGAATAGTAAAAAAACATGTCATTAATTTAGTAATACAACTCTGTGATTTTTCACGTGACAAAACCTGCGCTAAAGAACGTTTTCTACTTTGATTTTTTTTTCGTTTTTCTGAAAATAACCGTAGAACATTAAAGTACAATATATATTTCATTTTTAACCTGAATTTTAGTTAAAAGACAAATAATATAATAAATTTGCCATCACGCTTTAATATAAACAACAACAATAAAATTTAGAAGCACGCAACTCTTTGAGCTCTACTGAATCAAGCGGTGCCCCCCAATGGCACAGCGGTATGTCTGCGGACTTACAACGCTAGAATCTGGGTTTCGATACCAGTGGTGGGCAGACCACAGATAGCCCTTGTGTAGCTTTGTGCATAATTAAAAACAAACAAACAAACAAATCAAGCGAAGTCACACAACCTGTGTTGGAATCATCAGGAGCATGTATTATGTACGGGGTGGGGCAAAATTAAGTATAAATTTGTTTTATTTTAAACATAATTTAATTCATACCCGTTTTACTCTGAACCAAACATTTACTAAATTGTCTTCGTAATATTTTCTTTAACACTAACTGAATAATACCAACATATGAATCGTATAGCATCAACTCTACAGTTAACTTTTGCCCTACCAAACTGTATACTTGCTTATACCCCATCCTATTCATTCAGCCATCAGGTTTTTATGAATTTCACGTGAAAGTCTTAAATATTTATCATTCGGTGCTCAAAACATTTTACTCTTTTGTTAGAACCTACATTT
The DNA here is from genome assembly GCF_000517525.1 of Limulus polyphemus. NCBI lineage: Eukaryota > Metazoa > Arthropoda > Merostomata > Xiphosura > Limulidae > Limulus > Limulus polyphemus. The sequence goes on from NW_013665717.1 coordinate 850,921, forward strand.
TAACAGTAGTTGATATAATTGTGGCATTACTTCAAAATTAACACTCCCATTTTGCATCAAATGTATATGGATGTTGTTAATGCATACCCTTCTATGCATCTCCTGTTTCAGTACTTTACATCATTAAGATGTGTTTTAAGCCCTTCTTTTCCTAGGGATTTTGTTATAATCAGTATATAAACTGTATTAAGGAGAATGTAAATACTAGGATTTATATGCCATACACTTAAACTTCTTTAGAAAGAATGTAAGTACTAGAATTTATATGCCATACACTTAAACTTCTTTAAGAAGAATGTAAGTACTAGAATTTATATGTCATACACTTAAACTTCTTTAAGAAGAATGTAAATACTAGAATTTATATGCCATACACTTAAACTTCTTTAAGAAGAATGTAAATACTAGGATTTATATGCCATACACTTAAACTTCTTTAAGAAGAATGTAAATACTAGAATTTATATGCCATACACTTAAACTTCTTTAAGAAGAATGTAAATACTAGAATTTATATGCCATACACTTAAACTTCTTTAAGAAGAATGTAAATACTAGGATTTATATGCCATACACTTAAACTTCTTTAAGAAGAATGTAAATACTAGAATTTATATGCCATACACTTAAACTTCTTTAAGAAGAATGTAAATACTAGAATATAGATACTCTACATTTAAACTTCATCTAGAAAAATATAAAGACCAAGATCCAGATTTTATTTAAAATGAATGTAAACTTTTTATGTTTTTTTATTAAAGAGTTAGCACAAAGGATCACATGTAAAGTGTAATAGACTTAAAATAAGATCCAAAACTCGAGCGCTTTCGAATAGTTGACTATTCTTCTTCAGGAGAACAAAGTTTTTTTTTATGTGTATGTTGAAAGTTTATTATTTTTTTTCTAAATGTTTTCAGTGGAGAAGTAAAAAAAAACAAGCAGGTATTTTTTCTATCGATGTAATTTTACGACTTTGATTAATAAACATGGTCCTAGTTTTATTATTTGGTCAATAATTGGAGCATGTTGTATTAAATTTATCGGTAGATTGAAGTGGAAGATTCAGATCTAAAATTTTAAACGAAAAATTGTCAGGCTATAGTAACCTGCCGGTCATTTATCTTATTTATTTAATTTATAAATTTATTTCATTCATTTATTTATTTAACTTTTATATCTTAGTTAAACTATTTAATCACTCATCAATTTTTCAACAATTATAGTACTATTCGGCTCATGTGTTTACATATTTTCATGAATTGATAATTAAATAATTTACTTCTCAGTACAGGTATTTAATAATATCTATCTGTATACATTTAATTCTTATGATGTTTAATATTTTTCTGTGTTATACCTTTCAGCTAAAACATTATTCGATGTCTAAAGAAAGAAAACACTAAAATGTTTCTTAAAGTTGAAAATTCAAAATTGGTTGTTTTTAAAGATTTCATTTTGTAGAGCATTGAAAATTATTTGTGAATATTCCTCTAATAGTTTTAAACTTTTCTTAGCGGTACTTTCATTTGGATGAATAAAACGTCCGAAAGTCAACATATAAAATATTTTAAGTGAACAATATAAATTTTCAACTTTCAAGTTGAAAAAAAAACACACACACACACAAAAACACTGTCGAAGTGCATATATCGAAAATAGAAAAAAATTATTTTATGTGCAATTTAAATGCAACTATCAAAACTGGCTTTCGATAATTTATTCAAGGTTCTGTAAAGATAAAGTTAAACATAATGAAGAAGTAATGCGGCCATTTTAAATAAACTTGGGAAGGAGGAATTATATTATCAGGTAATCATTTTAGTTTCAAGAAAAATTAATTATAAAAGAGATAGATGATCAGTCCATGTTTTCCTCTTGCTGGTTAAATTGTGAGAGCTAAAAAAACACATAAACTTCATGTCACTTTGATTAAGTAGATCTTTAGAAGCAGTCATGGGTTCTTCTTAAAGGAAGCCCATAACGATGACCAAGAGCAGTAAAGAGTTTGATAAGCAGCATTAGATAGGATGGAAAATGGCCGTGGGCCATTATAAAGCATGTCTCAAAATTGGCCCGGTGAATCGGTTGGTGGATGCCAGCGGTGGACAAAAATTACTTTTTGTTATCGTGTTGGTTTGGCCAGATAAACGTTTACGACAAAATCATTTCCCAGAAAAATGCAACACTGTCTTAATTGTGATAGAAACCCAAAGCGCCAATCGATCCATGCACAAACACAGTTTGAGACGCCTATACTATTATTTGTGTAGTCGACTGGGTTATCGCTGAGCCATGAAAGTAAATGCACTACCAAAGGTTATTGTATAATGGATTATCTGAAAAATGACAGGTAATTATGTGCCTTAACAGAAAGAAAAAGAAAACAGCAAACAATATCTAACTGAAATCAGTGATCGCAGTTATTGTTATAATTATTTTGTAACACCCCAAATTCAAAAGTTTTAATTAATAATCCCTGTTTATGCATCTGTTAACAGCAGAACGATTTTGTAACACCCAAAATTCAAAGGTTTTAATTAATCATCCCTGTTTATGCATCTGTTAACAGTGGAACGATTTTGTAACAACCCTAATTCAAAGGTTTTAATTAATCATCCCTATTTATGCTCCTGTTAACAGCTGAACGATTTTGTAACACCCCTAATTCAAAAGTTTGAATCAGTCATCCATGATTTTTACTTGTTAATAGAATTCTCAGAACTCAACAAAACGTTGAATTTGTAAACAAGATTTTAGAAAATTACACAGCAAACCTATTCTAAACTCAAGTAAAAGCAAAACGTTCAAACATGCTTATCACACGTGAATTTCTTTGAAATATATATGTAACATTTTTATTCGCATAAAACAAATAAATAATATTTTGAAAATTTTCTTTTATAATCATGTTGATGCTACAGCATTACATGATAAATTATGATTTAAAAATTGTGCGGTGGAGAAAGGATTTTTTGTTAAATTTTAACAGCATATACACATAGAAATTAAAATACATCCAAGACAGTCACTCTTAATAGGCCTCATACCTATACATTTATTTGTTTTTTTGTGTACTTCTTTTCTTTTTATGCTCCCAGTGGCACAGCGGTATGTCTGCGGACTTACAACGCTAGAATCAGGGTTTCGATACCCGTGGTGGGCAGAGCAAGATAGTCCATGAATAACTTTGTGCTTAATTACAAACAAGCACATTTTCTTAATTATATGTCCCCCGATGAGACAGCGGAAAGTTTTCGAACATACAACCTTAAATATCGAGATTCGATTCCCCGCTGTGGACATAACAGATAGCCCAATGTGGCTTGGCTAAGAAACAAGCAAAATATTCTGCTAGTAGAATGTGTCGAAATATGACAAAATATATAGAGTTGTGGTATTTCAAGCCACGGTTTAAACTAAGGAATACCTAATTCATATTAGAAAAGAAATGCCAAGAAACCAAAATCAGACATTACTAAACAGGAATGTAGTGCACTGAGTTGTCTAAAACGGGATAACACAATTTTACCAGCAGACAAAGGAAACAGTACAGTCACCCTAGACGTTAACGATTACGACACCAAGATCAAGCAGTTACTAGACAAACATCAATACAAAATGATCACCAATGACCCTACAGTTAGGACGGAGAGACCCATCAATAGAACACTGAACAAACTTAAGAAATAGAATTTAATCAACGAGAATCTAGCCTAGAACTTAAGGACCAATGGCAGCTTTACACCTCAGTTTTGTGGACTACCTAAGATATATAAAACCAATATACCTTTAAAATCTATCATCAGGGCTATAAACTCACCTTGCCATCAACTAACTACCTTTTTAAAATCTATCTCCACTACTAGGCAATACTGAACATCAGATTCACAACTCGAGAGATTTCATAGAAGAACTCAGACAACTGCACAATAGATCCCAGGATATTCTTGTCAGTTTTGACGTCACAAACCTGTTTTTCAACGTTCTGACTTCAAAAACTCTTTGTATTACCAAACAACGACTGCTGAATGACAACTCTCAACACACAGAACCGACATAAAGATAGACGTCATCATGAAACTAAAGACTGATTGCCTACAGTCAACTTACTTTCAATACAACGAACAAACAGACGGTCTAACCATCACTCTCTCCAATTTTGGCATACATTTCATGGAAGACTTTGAAAAAACAAAACAAAAAAAAAACAAACAACTCTCTCATCTACACATATAAAACCAAGCTTTTATTGGCGCTATGTCGACGACACCGATATTATTTGGCCCTACGGTCATGAAACTTACCATCTTTCCTAGAACATCTTAATTATACAGACAAAATAACCCACTTCACCATGGAAACAGAGAAACAAAACAGCCTACCGTTTCTTGAGATACTCATTAGCAGACAGAAAGGAAAAATTATTACAGCTGTATATAGGAAACCTGCTCATACCAATAGATACCTACACTTCCAACCCTATCATCCAACGCAGTATAATCCAATGCTTGAACAATAGAGCTGAAAACATCTGTTATGAAACATCCATCAAAGCACGATGCCAAAACGTCATACAATGTTTTAAGCAGAACGGATACACCTCCACCTTCATCAACAATTCTATAAAAAAGACCACAACAGAAATAAAAAATAAGGAGAACAATATTACTACTATTAACTCTTCTACGTACAAAACTTAAGTCAAAAACTCAAACGTGTAGTTGAGAACTTTAACACAGATGTTCGCTGGAAATTTTACAGAACAATAACATCTATCCTTGTCAAAACTAAACAGTAACCCACTAACGAGAAATACAAAAACGTAATCTATGAAATTCCATTGGAGAAACGGGAATACAACTCAGGACAAGAATATGATAACACAGTGAGAGCACAAGACTAACGAAAACTCAGAATTCAGCTAGAATCATCGACTTAAACACATTTTAGAAAAACAAGAATAAAAGAATCGTCTGTCTGTCTATTCTTGGCAGGTATTGAAACATTTCCCAATTTGGAAAAGAAGTTTGTTTGTAGTTAAGCACAAAGATACACAAAGGGCTATCTGTGCTCTGCCCACCACGGGTATCGAAACCCGGATTTCTAGCGTTGTAAGTCCGCAGACATACCGCTGTGCCACTGGAGGACTCCTTATATGAAGGAAGAGTTAATACTACAATATTTTTATAAACGTAAAAGAAGGAGACAAAATCAAGTATGTAGATTTCACATCTTTATATCCATGGACTAATAAATATTGTGAATATCCAGTTGGACATCCAACAATTATAACCACAATTTTTTCTACTTTAAATAACTATTTTGGATTCATTAAATGTAAAGTACTGATATAAAAAAGGATGAAGATACTTCTACACCTGTTAACTTGTTACTTCATTCTCTATTTTCTCAAGTAGATGTACACCTGAATGATAAACTCATTTCTTCGTCTCCCAACCTTTACAAATATAAGGTCTACATACAAACTTTACTGAGCTATAAAGCAATTGGATATTTTTGAGGGAATTTTACAATTGCTTCAGTATTTTTAATGTTCAAAAGTTAAGAAAGAAGCTATAGAGATTTAACTATTCTGAGTGTGAAAAACATACATGTAGAAATAGCGTAAGTAGAGACGCCTGTATTACGAAATTAAGTAAGGAACTAGGTGAAGCACAGTCAGCTGGTTAGTTAGTATTGAGAATCACAAGTTAAAAATTATCAAAAATTAAGCTACAGCGAGGACGCTGAGAAAAACGCTGGTCACGAGCTTGACAGTGATAAGTTACTGACGTCGAGTTAGTAGCACTGTAAAGGCCACTAAAAAGTTTATGTTAGCATCTCAAATCAGTGCTTTGATGTGAGATCTGTTACTCCAGACCAGTGTAGTAGTACAAATAAAAAGGCAACAGGAGCACTCACCATAACAGTAACCAATCACTTGAGAGTTTTGGTTCTTGCTTTGGATTAGCCCAGGAAGTTGCACAGATTGCCCAATAAAGTGTTAGAACCTCTTGCGGGTAGTTAGAATTTCTATTTGTAAGGTC
>NW_013665717.1:856977-873987 GCF_000517525.1 Limulus polyphemus
TATATATATATATATATATATATATATATATATACCAATTACCATACAAATTAATAAATTAATTAATTGAGCAATTCAAACGGCCTTTACTGAACTTATGGTACTTCAAGGAGGCGGGGATCTATAAATCCTATGCCTGAGCTGGGATCAGTAAACCTAATGCCCTAGAATTTGAACGTTGGATTTACTGATCCCAGCTGTAAAGGAATCAACACAATAAAACCTTCATTAAACAGAGATTCGGGCCTATAAATCAGCAATTTATTGCTACCATTGGTTGAATCCACACTCAATTGCTTCACCAATCGAGACCAGGAACAAACAACCAATCAAAGCATATCCATCTCAGTTCACTTGGGTACACAAATTTATTCACGTCTAACTACCACCACTGAGTTTTCACTGCTTTATTCTTCTTCTCTTTACGTTTGAGGCGGCAATATTAACATAAACTCACTTCACTGGTTGAACTTAAGTTCTCCCAATCAAACAACTCATTCACCTAATGAACTATTACATTCAACCTATTTGGTTAATAAATCTTTCACGAGCGGAGATGAAGAGAATTGTTTGTTTTGAATTTCGCGCAAAGCTACACGAGGACTATCTGCGCAAGCCGTCCCTAATTTAGCAGTGTAAGACTAGAGGAAAAGCAGCTAGTCATCATCACCCATCGCCAACTCTTGGACTACTCTTTTACCAACCCATTGACCGTCACCAACGAATAGTGGGATTGACCGTAACTTTATAACGCCCCACGAAAGGGTTGAGCATCCTAACCACCTGGCTATGCCGGGCATAAAGCATAAAAAAATTTTATTTTTCACTAGGGATATATCTCTCTTATTTCATAATACCCGCCTACTACAATACTCAAACACTTCTATAATATTATTTGTTTACTTTTAGGTTAATATAAGTTATCATTATTTTGGTTTTTCAACTCTTTATAGATAATGTTGAAATATGAATGGACACATATGAAAACAAAGCTGCTTTGATCACGTTATTCATTCCCTAAAGCTGAAGTTGCTTTATAAAATCATTTAGTTTTAATGTTAAATTTAAACGCAATAAACTTTTAGAAGTGTTACTCTGTTTCCTTTGATATAATAGGAACATGTTTTATTGATTAATTGAGATATTATTTTCTAAATATCCATTGTATTGATTCACCATCTCTTACTCAATAAACAGATAAACAAAAATTATTTGTTCACCTGATCCCGAAACCACATTTTCTGATACACAAATAAAACATTGTGGCCACTGAGTTTAATATTTGTAGCCGTTGCTGTATTACGAATAGCCATAATAATATGTACGTAAATACTATCGCATGTGCAGTATTTGAAAAATAAAATAAATAAATCTAGCGGATGAAAGCAGTAGAAGCAAGTATAAGAGAAGATACAATTAAGTCCAGGTCACGTGACGTTAGATTCGCTAGATTTTACTCACAAAAGAGGTGCTTTCCTTAATGTATTGATTTATTTTCCTCCCCAAGATCGACCAGATGCGGTCCATAGAAAGATGGAACCGGCACATCGAAACAAAAGCATTTCTTCTTAGCTGGCACATGGTTGAAGGAAGCTTATGTTTGAAATGAGTTACCAGCGTAATTACTAACGAAGCTTCAGTTTGAAATAAGTTACCAGCGTAATCACTAACGAAACGCTAACTATCAGAGAATAAATGTGTACTTTCTGTCATTAATTATAAAACATGTTGCCGAGGCCTAATCAATGCAACACTTCTCCGTGTTTTAAATTACCTGAAATAAGTCCACGTGAATAGCGTTAAAATTACATAGAATTCAAGTTGATTAAATCGTATTACGATAGTTCGGTTTTAGTTTCACGAACATTTTCCACCCCTTCTTTAACAGTCTAATTATCTCAGTTGAGTAACTTTATCATTTACTTTGTTCACTTTCAACTACCTACTTTACATTCACTCTAACTTTAATTGTAGTTAAATCAGTAGGGGTATTGTTTTCTAACAATGTGATTTAATATATCCTTTGAAAGTCATGTAAGGGGATTAATGAAAGCGTAATCAGGAGAACGAAAGAATTATATAAAAACTGAATTTTTTTTTTTCGTGATAAGATCTCGGAGTAGTTTTGTAAATTACACGTTTTTCTTTAGATAAATGAGCGTTCGATTTTTAACATTTCACTGAATTAACTAAACTAATTATACTTTCGTTTAAGGGTTTATTAGCTGTGGCCTACATTACTGAACTATCCAATGTTTACAGAAGCCAACAAAAACGGAAACATTAACACAATTTGATGGAAAAAGTTTGTACCACGAAATTAAATTATTAATAATGTTTTTGCTTTCTATTTGTAAGTCAAAATAGGATATGTTGTTTCTCGCTAAATCTTTAGATTATCTATAGATATTAATTAATTTTCTTTTGTTTTTCGACATAAAAATATGTAGACAAATTGTTTCGTTGATGGTAATAGAAACTTAATAATATTCCACTCTTAACGTATTGAAGAAGCGTAATCGCTAATGCAGTAAAATTGCATGCTAGTTATTTAATGCTCATGACGTAGGTTAACCAACATTTAATTGAATTATGCTGAACGTTTCACCTAGTTAAAATGATATTTTTCTGCAAGATTTCAGGTGTATGTTTGTTTGTTTTTATTTTAGCCCAAAGCCACATTGGGTTATCTGCTGTGTCCACCGCGGGGGAAATCGAACCTCGGATTTAAGCTTTGTAAGTTCTTAGACTTATTGCTGTCCCACGGGAGAAACCGAAACTTTCAATAAAGCAGGTGTTTTAACAGTTGAATATCCTAGTAATTCAATAGAAATATCATTCTGTTATTTTGTAAAAACAAATACCTCATACAATTCTCTCCAGTTATCTGAACGACTTTTATCAAAGGAATAGATGGATAGAGGTAGTTTCGATACAGAAATAAAAGACATAACAAACTTTGTTTTTTGAATCTCATTATCGGAGTATTATATGCAGTTATGCATAGTTAAAATCGTAAAACAAACCAAAGCACAACGGTTTTTTTTAACCGATGTCATAACTTAGAAGTTATACAACAAAACTAAATTGTTGTTTTTAATTCCACCATTGAGAGATTAAATTAATACGTACAGTTAAAAGTATGAAACCTGCAATAAAGTTTCTTGTTTTTTAACGTCATCACCAAGGAGTTAGGTTATGCATGATTAACAGCAATAAACCTAGTGGAAGATTTATTGTTTTTATTCTATCATCGAGGAGTTAGAAACATGAAACCTAGCGGAAGATGTATTGTTTTCATTCTCATCATCGAAGAATTACGTACAGTTAAGAACCTGAAACCTAGCGGAACATTTGATGTCTTCGTTCTCATCATCGAGGAGTTAAAAACATGAAACCTAGCGGAAGATGTATTGTTTTCATTCTCATCATCGAAGAATTACGTACAGTTAAGAACCTGAAACCTAGCGGAAGATTTGCTGTTTTCATTATCGTCATCAGAAAAGTTAAGAAATGATTTATAGCTAAAACCATTAATATATCATCTACAAGTAAGATAATATAGTTCTGGTGAGTAAAAGTAGCCTGTTGATCAAAAGTTAATATTAATTAACATGAAATTACGACAAAACGAAATTTATTAACGCCTGTTGTGGCAACATACCTTAGTCGTACTTATAACGTATAGTACACTCAGATAATAAATTTTAACATTCAACTACGCAAGCAGCTTAAAATATTTTTATTAGTAATAAATAATAGCGTTTTCAAATTATCTTTATTACCTGTTATGGTAGACGCAAATAGTATAAGAAAAGATGTTGGTTAAGACCTTTCAAATATCGGAATTTATAATCAGGCGTTAGCAGGTTATATAGGTAGTTTTCAAAATTTAAAGTTTGATTGTAAAGTTTAATGTGCGATTTTTAATGTTGAAACCTTGTATACTAAAATCCTTTTGGATGAAACAATACGATTAAGTGCTGCACTGATTTTTTTATATTACCACACAGTTTTATTTATTCCAAAATCTTAACTTTTAAGGTAATTTAATTTTACCACCAAATATATTACCCTTTTCTTAATGTTAATCTTTATGATCAGATTGATGGTGTATTTATGAGTTAGAGGTTCTTGATTGGCTCTGAGTTAAAGGTTCTTGATTGGCTCTTTCTTTGGCGAATCTCTTTTTTTTGTTTTTACGCTGTCCGTAGACTTTGAAACCATTATTATTGGAAGTATGTAGATGACATTTTTTACCATTTTTCAAGATGTTGATCAAGTCTGTCCATTCTTGGAATACATAAATAGTAAGCGTAACAGTATTTGATTCAATACAGAAATAAGTAAGATCACAAACTTGCTCTCTTACATACATTATTTCATAATTCTGATATTCACTTTGAGCGCGAAGTTTATCATTAAAATACATTCGTTGCTTTGTATTTCAGTCGTGTGTGCTATAAACCAATTAGGTTCAAGGCAAATTTAATCAAGGTGTTAATTAATTGTGCATATAAAATCTCTAGTACCTAAAGCACCTTTAAATGTTTTACACAAACAATTTAATAATATCAAAAGACTCTCATTCAATAATGGCTTTCTTATGTATTTGATAGATCGAATAATTTGTGATTCTTTGAATAAACGAAACTTCATCAAATCATCAGTGTATTATTAAATTTTAAGTTTTTATATTTACATTTCTAACAGTAATGATACAATTAAAACTGAGTTTGCAGCACAGTAAAATGAAAGTGCATCATTCACGTTCCCAGTGTGCTAAAAATAAGGTGGGCGTTAGAATGTTTGTTACGGATTTCGCGCAAAGCTTCACGTCCCTAATTTAGCAGTGTAAGACTCAAAGGGCGAGCATGTTTGGTGTGACTGGGATTCGAACACGCGACCCACAGATTGCGAGGCGAGCGCCCCAACCACCTGGCCATGCCGGGCCCCGAACGTTAGAAATGACTGTAATTTTTCCTTGTGCTCTGCATAAAATAACTTAATACGTGCTTGTGCTCATCTGATTTCCTTAGTACGTATATGATCAATGTTTAATGCAATAGGTTTGATATTGAACGTGGTTTTACATGCATTTTTTTAAATATTTTCTGGTACGTTTCCTTTTAATGTATCTTTCTAATGGAATCAATTTAGTGACATTTTTATACTTTCCGTGTCTTTATTCATATCTCTAGCTAAGGTTATTTTATAGACAGAGATTCTATTATTAAAATATTCTGGATTATAGGTCTTTAAATATTCTTTCTTAACACTAGCAATTGTACGAGGTGTTTTCGACGTAAGAGAAATATCATTTAGTAACATGCTCATCTTGCTCATATAAGTTATAAATAAATAAAGGCTCCATAGTTTTGTATAACACATAAAATGCCAGATTTGTATCTTACAAGCAATTTTGATGGACGACTTGAATGATTATAAGCACTGGTAATATTTCTCGGTATGCATTCAATTTCGTTTTACATACAAAATGCGGCTAAAAAATGAGATAAGGTAAAAGATAAAACGAACGACTGAAATTGAACGGAAAAAGAAGGGAAAGAAGCAATTCTGAGGATGAAAGGGACCATTATGTTCACCCTACAAAAATTACCATTAACTCAACGCCTCTGTAATCATTTATAAAGAGAAATATTCTACCAAACTTCAAGTTCTGGTTGAAGATGGCTACTATACTAAGATCAAGTATAACTGTTAATCTTGAGAAGGAAATTAAGCAGCTCATCAAGAAACATCAGAAAGAACATGGAACAGAAACAGTCAACCAATTTACAGTACGCAACATCACCACCTCACACACACATAAATACGGTTAACTCAAAATTCAAACAGGGTTACCCTTTACGACCATAATTAACTGCAGAGATTCACAATGCCACCCCTTAAGTAGATATAATATTATCATTAATAGGTAACATGTTAATAACACAGTTCCACGTTGTAGAGACTATAATAACAATTATGATATCCTCACAAGACACATCGATCAACTTTGACTAATCTACAAACCTTTGACACAATACAAATACTGCGCCAACACCTTGAAAATGATAGAAAATTCAAGAAAACATACCAACTAACAATATCCACAATAATTGAACCCTGTATCAACACAGCCTATTTACAACTTGAAGATAAATACTACCAACAACAAGATGGTCTAGCTATGACCTCACTAATATCATCAGTACTCAACATCTACACGAAACATTTCGAAGTTAATGTCTTCAAAACAGCGGACTTAGGCTTCGAGATTTGGCTTAAGTATCTTTATGATACATTTGTAATATAGCCACACACCAAAGAAGAGATTCAATAATTCTTGAGGCACCTGAACAGGCAAAATACGGCGAGTAAAAAAGATAACATTCCTTGACGTGTCGGTTACCAGGACATAACTCATATACCACCGGATTTTAAAGGAAACCTACAGATACTGATACATACCTCGACTATAAATCAAATCACCCCAACAGTAGTAAGACAGGCATCATAGACTGCCTAGTTTTCAAAATCAATAAGATTTGTAATGCTGAAAAAGGTAATGGAATAGAATAAAACACTTCACGACAACTCTCATTAACAGTGGATACCCGTAACACTTGATAAAGAAGAAAATATAGAAGATAGACACCGAGAATATAGAGGAAGAGAATTACAGACATGCAGCCACATTCGCTTATGTCAAAAGTCCTTTGAAAACATACAGAAAACATGTAAACAGCATGAAGTCAAAACGCATCTGAAGCCATAACATAATACCATTGCAATTAGCACACCCCAAACCACCATTAGAAAAATTCCGTTTATAGCACCCCTATATTTGTGGATTCTAAATACACTGTAAAAGCAAAAAGACCAATAAATGGTAGAACTTAAAAGCATAATAGACATACAAGATTTGTTAATACTGATTTATCTAAAATAAACCTTTATGCTAGAGAAGAATATTATATAACACATTGGAATAAAACTAAAATAATTTGATGTGAACCACAAATGAGAAAAAAAAAGATAAAAGAGATCTTCTACATCCATCTAACTGATAGACACTCTGTCAGTCAGCAAAACTGGTATACCCGTCTCTCCGTCAAATAGAAAGTTGGTTCAAGTTCTTATAGAAGGGAGACCCCAGTCGAGTGGATAACACTCTCGACTTCTATCAAGTAGATCAGGGATTGAATCCCGGCCAATACTAAAGAGCAAGGATTGAATCCCGGCCAGTACTAAAGAACAAAGATTGAATCTTGGCCAATACTAAAGAGGAAGGTTTGAATCCCGGCCAATTCTAAAGAGGAAGGTTTGAATCCCGGCCAATACTAAATCGCAAGGATTGAATCCCAGCTAATAGTAAAGAGCGAGAATTGAATCCCGGCCAATACTAAAGCGCAAGGATTGAATCCCAGCTAATAATAAAGAGCGAGAAATGAATCCCGGCCAATAGTAAAGAGCAAGAATTGAATCCCGGCCAGTACTAAAGAGCAAGGATTGAATCCCGACCAATACTAAAGCGTGATGATTGAATCCCAGCTAATAATAAAGAGCGAGAAATGAATCCCGGCCAATAGTAAAGAGCAAGAATTGAATCCCGGCCAGTACTAAAGAGCAAGGATTGAATCCCGGCCAATACTAAAGAGCAATAATTGAATCCCGACCTATATTAACACAGGAATTGCATTCAGAATATAAAGAGAAAATTTGTATTGTTTATGCACTATTAAAGTGTGTAAACAGAAAATGCGAGCTTTTGGTACATTATTACACGGGAAAGATTAACAGTTGTTGAAGTACCGTTATATAAAGCGGTAGGCATTAAGTTGCTAATTACAAGTAAAAGTTTTGAGGAACTTTGAAGATTCAGTTCACGATTAAAGCGTTTAGGTAGAAAGTTTGAGGTTTGATACAATGTCGAAAAATAGAGAGAGAGAGAGAGATAGACCTTGAGTTGTTTGAGTTGTATTAGAAGAACTATAATGCCGAAAAGTAGTTTTGAGGTGTTCATTAATTCTAGAAGTGGGTAGAGCCAAAGATGCTCTTCTAATTAAGGACTAAGATTTTGAAGTTTGAATAGAAATCTTATTTCGGATCTTGAGGGTTTTTCTTGTATGTAAAGACTGAGATATAGTTTTAGTTGTTGTTTAATTATGTATATTATTAAATCATGTAGAAGTTTCTCAAGATAAACTTACAAATTGAAAGTAAAGCAACAGTATTCATTAATCTTGTTGATCTAATGCTGGTAGCTGTTAAATGATCAAAATACTTTCTTTGATCCTCGGCACCCATTTCCCACCAATTGACTCAATGATTTTGAAGCTGCTGGCACACATAAGTTAGCCAAATATTTCTAAAGCATGTACAAGATGTATAGAGATAGATCTTAACTTAAGCCTTATGAATATAGTCTTCATGTTGCTGAAAGAGAGAAACAAAATCTTGATTTAAAAAAAAAAGGAAGCTTTAAGAAATAATTTCAGAGTTAAATATAATTAGTGCCTAACCTTAGACACTCTCTGTGTATTTTTTCCATGGTTCAACGTTAGTTTATCTTGTTTTTAATTTAGATAGTCTTATAATTTTTGCTTTTATTTCTTTTTCAGCTCTTATTGAATAGCGCTGTAAAAGTGATTAACACAAAGCGATATTACTTTATAAATGAACTCACATGATGAAAATGTAATCTCAGACTGTTGGTAAACAGAACTCACATGATGAAAATGTGATCTCAGACTGTTGGTAAACAGATTATATTTTATACCGAGACTGCGTTTATTACTGACTTTAGTTAAGATTTTAAAAATAATTTGAATGGATCATTCTGTTACACTCACTTAAGGTAGTTTTCTTTATTCTTCTCCTTATTTAACTATATTCTCAGTAGTATTGTAAATTTCTTTGTAGGTTTTTTTATTATTATTTTCTAAGGCAGGATCGCAAATATTCTGTCCCGGTCTGGCAAGAATGTAGACTTAAAACAAATTACGATTAACTAAATTTAACGGATCATAATTCTCATAAAGATGAGGATATTGTAGATTAGAGTGTATAAAAACTATCAGGGGTAAAAACCGAAGCAGCAAAAAACATCATGAAAAACGTGAAAGTAAACTTTTCTCTCCATATAAAACTACGCAAAACAATAATTTAAACCTCCTACCCTTACGATTAGAAACTAGGTTAAACATTATATTATATCACAAACTTTTGGACTAATGCATTCTCAGGTTAAGGTAATATAATCAGTATCCGGTAAATGGTTTGTTTGTTTGTTTGTTTTTAATTATACACAAAGCTACACAAGAGCTATCTGTGCTCTGCCCACCACGGGTATCGAAACCCGGTTTCTAGCGTTGTAAGTCCGCAGACATACCGCTGTGCCACTGGGGGGCCCGGTAAATGGAGTCCAACAATTGATGCGACATTCACCGGAGTTCAATAATGGGATTTTTTTGTGCTACATTAATTTTCATTTTTCTTACTAGTTTTCAGTTCAAGTGTTGTTTGTTCTTCAATATTTGTTGTTGTTTATCGACATGTTGACTCTTTCTATATAGCAAACTTCTTTACATTACATGCTGAAACTGTTTTTTGATCTTTTTGTTATCTAATAAATAATTTACCATCATGTTGGCTCCTTCTCTACAGTATATTTATTTGCAATACTTGCTAAGACTGTTTTAACTTCATGTCGTCATTTGCCCCATTGTTCTCTTATACTATATACTTCCTTGTTGGGCTCCAATGGCCATAAATTCAATTCTTAGATTTTGAATCACTAATAACAGATAAAATTAACCCCCCCCCCCAGTGGCACAGCGGTAAGTCTGCGGACGTATATCGCTAGAAACCGGGTTTCGATACACGCAGGGGGTACAGCACAGATAGCTCATTGTGTAGGTTTATGCTTAGCTACAAACAAACAATAAAATTACTTTATAACTGAAAAGCACACTCCTCAGGTTCTTTTAAATGGAAACTGGACTCATAATTGGCCTTAGTTGAGATTTTTTAAATACTTTGAATTAAAAAACAACGTCACACTCATGTGTTTATGTAACTAATATTATTTAGCTCACTATAATATTGTTAAAACACATTCAGATTACGAACTTATAAGCTCTTGTTTTTTGACATTGCCTACTTCTATAGACGGACCGTTATTTTGAATTAGCTACGTTAGTTATTAGGTTAATGTTTAGTTCTGGACTATGTAAGTAGTTGGCTTTGATCAGATGTTATTAATATAAATTTAGATATTCTGCATGCTTTCATTTTTGCCAGTGCAATCTCTGAGTTCTTTTTTTTAAGTTTACAAACTGGTATCTGTGATTATACAAAGAGCACACATACGCGGATGTTGTTTTTATTTACAGCAGAAAATTAACTTTGAGCTAAAAATACTTCTTAAAAGTTTATTGTTGATATAAAATATACAAGTTACTGAGTCATTCAACAATAATGTTTGATGTCTTTGAAAACATATTATATGTTTTAGTGTGTCTATATGGCTGAAATAAATTATTTAATAACAGGGCCAATGTAGCAACTTTCACTATGTTGGTGGTGTAACGATCGCTTTTTTTATCTTCATTAACCCACAACTTTTACTATTTATAGATTGTAAGAGGCCTCTGTTCACATGTTGTCGATTATGGCCAGAAATTTCTGTCAGCACTACTAACAAAAGCTGCCATCTGATAACGCAGACTCCATCCGTGTTCCAATTATGATGGCTTACTAGAGAGGTTTAGTGCCGCATTATTACATAACAAGAAGAAAATAGTAAACTGATGTATATAGTGGAAAGTTTATAAATATGGCACATATGAAGCATATGAGAGTAATTTATTTCAGAATAACTCTATAAATGTTTTAATTCTGTGTTTAAGTAATCGCTTAGTATCATTAGCGTCTGAAAAGTTCATCTTTGACGAAAGAGCTCACATTAAATATATAATTAAAGCATTTATCTAGATATTCCGAAATAGTTATTTTTATGTACTATATATGTACCCCAGTGGGACAGCGGTAAATCTACGGATTTACAACGCAAAATCCGCGGTTCGATTCCCCACGGTAAACACGGCAGATAGTCCAATGTGTGCTCTTAAAAAACAAACAAGTTATATAACTGTGTTGTATTTGTTTACCTAGCATAATTTTGATAAGCAAACTTTTTATAAACTCACCAGAGAATTAAATCAAAAACACAACTGTTATTGGTTTTGAAACTGAGTTTTGTGTTAAGTCTTTAACCTTAAAGCTTAGACTATACAGAGAGAGATATCAACTTGCCAGCAGCATGCGCCGCCTACCTGAATAGTCTTAGCGATATATATCACGAACTTTCGTAACGCAGCCCAGTACGCTAACCATTATTAACACCCGGCTCATAAACATAAGGAGCCTACTTTATATATATTGCGAACAGCGGTGTCTATCCGGGCATTCTTCTGTCTCCCGTTTGAAAAGCTGCGCACGCAGTCAAAGCTCAATATTCACACTTTTCAAAGGACGGGAAAACAGGCATGAATAGTGTTGATGCCAAATTATATTTCGCAAGCAGGACATTCTACACTAAATTGTTAGGAATTAATCACACTATCATTTACATTTCAAAATGTGACGTAACTTAAAGAATAAAGATTTACCGTATGTTATTGTTGGGCGTGATTGAAATGCTCAATAATTACTTTTCGTGGTGGGCATTATAAGTAGCTCAGAGCTTTGGCTCTGAGTGAAACCAAGAGTGCAACACAATCAACTTTTTTAAAGTCCATGAAATAATTTAAACTGGTAGATTAACTTAAACTTTCCCTATCACTGGGGACGGGTACTTTTACTTGTTATTTCATAGTAAGTGACAATATTTAGCGTAAGTACTGAAAAACGACACAAAAAGTGTCACAGAAATAAAGTAAAAACTGATGATTTATTTTAGATTAAATATAAGTTCATGAACAAGTGTTAAACAAGAGATTTTAAACAAAGGTCAGTCCACTGACATTTATTAATCTCTCTAAGGTGATACATCACAGTTGTTGTTTTTTTAAGTTAACATAGGATGTTTGATGTTTAGGGGAGCTGTATAATATAATTTAAGACACTCAATCTATTTATATGTTCAAATCTATGAGTGTGATAAAACGTGACATTCACACTACAGATTAACACTACAGCAAAATGTTTACATGATAACTAAGGCTGCTAGAGAATATTTTGTTGGCCTTTTAATAGATCTAATATTCTAATAACAACCTATACACATGTTTAAATATTTGGTTGACTAGAGGAGCTTAACTCTTTATCATAAATTTATGAAGTCCACAACAATATAATTTTGCTGTTATACATATTATTAAAATTAATATAAATTACTGGGTGAACTTAATAACACATTTTTATTTTAAAGTTACACATGTAACACCTATATCATAAACATTGCCATTAAATATATGCACAAGAGCAAATTGATATGTACTTAAAACTAATTATTTTGTTCTACTAAATGTTGTGAAATTCTCGATCGTCAAATTGCCACAAATTGTCTCTGTGGTTTAGTTTTGCAAAAGGCGAGTGAAATTAACTAACTGCCTTTATTACTTTTCAATGTTGTTTTATGCACCAAATATACACATGTAACCAAAGACGATTTACTTCATTTGGCATAAGATACGCTATTTTCTTGTGTCATAGGTAATGGATGTAAAGCGCTCTTTAAGTTTGATAAAGCCAGACCAAAAACATTTCTTTTTCTTTACGAAAAACTTTAAAATTTTGAAGTGAGTTTATGTTATTTGATACTACGTATTTATGTGCGTGTATGTTTTAAAGTTAATTTTCTCAAAGCAAGTAATTTAAATCTGCATTTTCAGACTGAGGCCAACAACTTATTTCTTACCGTTTTCCACCCTCGGCGCACAAGTGCCCAGGGATTTACTTTTAGATAATGTTGAAATTGCTGTTTTTCAAAACAATTTTAAGTATATTCAGAACATAATATTTCTTTTAGAATAAAATATTGTTTTAAATTAATTATTTCAACGATTTAAACAAACTCAGAGTTATCTCTTGGTATGTTTCTCTATATTTCTTTAAATAAAATTTACTTTATTGCACAGAAATATACTTTTTTAGCAGCTTAGAATCTTATATAGATGTTATCATATTCAAAAAACACCAATATGAACAATAACATTTAAAGATTCAGAGACGTAAAATCAACAAGAGAAAGTCAAGTATAAATAAAAAGAAGTTCGTTTGTTTGGAATTAAACACAAAGCTACACAATGGGTTATCTGTGCTCTACCCACCACGAGTATCGAAACCCGGTTTCTAGCGTTGTAAGGCTGCAGACATACCATTGTGCCACTGGAGGCATAAAAAGAAGATTCTGAACACTAATTTCTGTGCCTGAACTGTTTTATCAGTAAATATTTTACACAGATTCAGATTATGAATAATCTCTGATAATATCTAATGAACATGATAATAAATATATTTGATTTAAAACATATCCGTCTAGAAAACGCGAACAGTTTCTTAAATATGTGTATTGATTAATATTTCACAGTCGTAAAAATTAAACCTTTATAGCGATATCTTAATCTTTTATTCGACAATTAGATGTTACGTATAACGCTTAAATATAGAAATATTTGGTGTACAACCTTATCTTAAAACGGTGGAACAAAAAAAAGAAATACTATTACAGACTTCATGTTTTAAAAGTAGAAAACAGGAATGTGCAATTAGCCTGTTACTGATATATTCTTGCACACAAACATCACTACTGATATATTCTTGCACACAAACATCACTACTGATATATTTTTGCACACAAACATCACTACTGATATATTTTTGCACACAAACATCACTACTGATATATTATTGCACACAAACATCACTACTGATATATTCTTGCACACAAACATCACTACTGATATATTTTTGCACACAAACATCACTTAAGTTTACGTCAACGTTTGATTCAACTAACGTTTCGCTTTCTGAAGTTATTCTTCACGATTTTGTTGTTTAAGATATCAATACGACTCCGAATATTTATTGATCTCGAAACTGTTTTTCTTTTTGAGATGAAACGAATAGAAAGTAAAATGTAATAATAACAAAAATGCCACATCTCGACCGTTTAACGTGACTAATGTACTGAAAGGAAACAAGTGACATCGACACTGAAGGTTCCACAAGAAAATATAGCGTAATGAAAGTTTGCAATCTTGTTTAAATATTTATTTTTAAAGAACTAAAAATACAGGGTTTGTAAGTATAAAATATCATCATTAGTTTATTTGTTAATACTTAATTTAAGTATTTGTTTAACATTACAACGTTGATCAAAATTATCGTAATAAATCTTTCAAATTATTTACAAAGAAAATAAAACATTTAATTTTTTTTTTAAGCAGCAGTTTCCTCATACGAAACTCTTTTCAACTCATTCTGAAATATGCAGAATATGTTGAAAGCCTTACGAACCTGGGCAACTATAAAAAGTCCTTAAAAAATTAATTTAATAAAACCATACTGTCACGCGTAAAAAAAATAATTGTTTAATTGCCTCTATGCATTATCACTTTGCCTCTTGTTTTTTGCGTTAAAAGTTGGGATTTATATCGCTAAAATTTGAGATTAGATCCATTCAGTATGTAGAGCACAGATAGCCCATGGTATAGCTTTGTGTTAAGCAAAAACATACTATCCCCCGGTGGGACTTTTCTAAGCTTACGAGCTTGCAACACTAAAATCCAGGGTTGATTCTCCGCGGTGGATACAGCAGATAGTCCAGTGTAGCTTTACTTTAAAACAAACTATTAATAATATTGATCAAACAAGAGAGAATTCTCAATATATACGGCACTTGAAATTTTTTTAGGCAGGGTTAGAGTAAATTAATCTAAGAGACACTTTTTTTCTTTTTATTAGCTATATTTTTATGCGCCAACAATACCAAGCGTGAGGCGCGCGTATACCCGATTCGATATGATTACTCATCAGGATCTCTACCAGCCGACCCTAAATTTTAAATTATTTTAGACAGGATTAGAGTAAATTAACCTATGAGAACTTGGGCGTGGTCAAATATATCAATTGAAAGGGTTTGACCTCCTGAGTCCAAAACTGAAATTACATCTGAAATCGGCGAAGAGATGACGGAATTATGAGCTAAACGTTTGTACTTGAAAAACAAACAAACTCAGCCATTCTATGAGCCGTTTTGCCGCGGCTAAAAACGGTGAGAAGGAAAACTGCACTTTCAGTATTTATATGTATTTATCCCAAGCTTAACCAAATAATCAGTTTATTGCATCTGTGTCATTCTCATAAATTGTTAGTAAGAACAAAAAGGAGAAAAACTGAAGGAATAAGCCTAGGAAGGTGGTATAACAAGTTTTATCTTGATGAATCATGTATGTTGAATGACAGATAGAACGAAAGTGAGTCTTGCAGTAATCAACTAGCACGACAATATTGAAGGCGCTGCTTTAATAACCTTACTAAGTTTTTTCTTCTTCTTTTTTTATAGTTTTTGTGTGCGGCTCAGTGGTAAGCTTAAGGACTTAAAACGCTAAATGGACGAGCTCGCCGCAGTAGTTAACGAGTCGAACTGTGGATCTGAGGTTTTGTGGTTCGTGCCTCGTAATTGCAAAAATAAAACAAACGCGGAAAATTAAGCAAGAAAAATATATAATAATGTTATAACTGGGAGTTCGGTCCTTGGGGTGGCTACAGCGCAAAATAGTCTCTCGTGCTGAGCCACTAAGGACCATAAAGATCTTAATTTTACTGTTATGTGAAATATCTGTCCAAGTTTACACGATACTATTGAATCTTTTAATGTAGGAAATGAACAAATTAACATCATATGCCTTAATTTATATAACTAAAATCTGGAAAATTTCATTATACATACGTATCTGTATAAATTCAAAATTAAATTTATATAGCACAGAGATTTGTAACAAATGTACTTACAAATAAAATTATCTTAATAAAACTTGATTGCTTCCTAAGTCTTCTACCAATGCATGAAATCAACTTAAGATAAAATTACTTTTCTTTTTGTTAGACTATTGTTATATATATAACAATATTTAAACATTTACAATACAACTGTTAAAAATAAATAAATTTTCAGTTATCCTTCACCTGTTTGTAACAAGTAGACGTTTAAAAAGGCTTAGTAACTTGGCTGCAATGTTAGTACAAAGTACCAAAAGTGTCACCAATACAAATAAATGTATTATAATAATTATGTTAAGATATTATAGATGATATTTTTAAAAAGTATATCTAAGGCATAATGTACTGTTTGCAGTCTTTTTAACTTTTTTCCATTATACATTTTAATTTGGTAATAGGCACAAAAACAAAATAATTCATCGCTTTATAGACTAAACGTGGGTGACAGATGATTTTGTTTTGAATTGCGCGCAAAACTATACGAGGGCTATCTGCTTTAGCTGTCTCTAATTTAGCAGTGAAAGACTAGACTAGAGGGAAGACAGCTAGTCATCCCACCCACCGCCAACACTTGGGCTACTCTTTTACCAACGAATAGTGGGATTGACCGTCACATTATAACGCCCCCACGGCTGAAAGAGCGAGCCTGTTTGGCGGGACGGAGATTCGAACCCGCAACCCTCAGATTGCGAGTTTAGCGCTCTAACTACCTAGCCATAACAGATGAAATGTGAAATGAAATGCGCATATCATACAATCTGTTTCGCTATCTATCTGTTAATGTTATAAAGATTTTGTCTGAAGTAAAGTGAAAGTTCAAGGAAAAATGAAAAATTTAAGAAGATAACAGAAGAAAAATTATGTAAACTGTGCCTAATTACTATATCCAAAACAGTCCCGTGCAAACCGTACCTAATCACTATATCCAAAACAATCCCGTGTAAACTGTACCTAATCACTATATCCAAAACAATCCAGTGTAAACTGTACCTAATC
>NW_013665717.1:874932-882572 GCF_000517525.1 Limulus polyphemus
TAGCGCAGATAGCCCTCGTGTAGCTTTGCGCGAAATTCCAAAACAAACAAACAAACTTATTCAAGTGATCATGCATTTTGGTAGCTCAGTGGTAAGACTGAGGAATTATAGTGTTAAAATCGGGCTTCGATGCCCATTTCGTAGCTTTGCGATTAACAATCAAATTGTATTCTAGGCCCTCACACAGTGAAGTGTAATTGAATTTAAAAAAATAAGTGACTCAGAGAACTGCTGAGTACACAATTAAAATATTGGCAGTTACTCTGTTTTAAAATTAAAGCGCTCAACATTCACGGGCAAATGCAACACGTCTCCGCCACGTAGTCCCAATATGACCAATTTTAACACCAGAAAAATCGTTACAAATACAGAAAAATCGTAAAATGTCCACATCATTGCTTGGGCCCTGCAAGAATGTATCTTTGTACTAAATCCCATGTACATTGGTCGAAATATGGTCAAGAAATTGATCAAAACCCCTAAAATTATGCTTTTGTTTACGCTTTGTCCCCCTAAAATGACCAAAATGGTCATATCCCATATTTTCTATGCATATCTGTAGGACCTGTAAAAAAAGTATCTTTGTATCAAATTCCATGTTAATTAGTCAAAATATGGTAGAGTAATTGACCAAAACCCCCAAATTATGCTTTTTGTGAGCTCTGACCCTTTAAAAAGACTCAAAATAGGCAAATCCAGCTTTTTATCATATCTATGAGGTGGGCGCATGAAAATTTGTATTTGTGCCAATTTTAATCTTAATTACTGTACATATGACCGCACAGGAGTCCAAAATATACATTGGGGGAGGGGGATGTTTGACCTTTCACTCCATAAAATCCTTAAAAAGACATAAATCAAGAAAATTAAAATGGGGTCTGGGGGTATTGGACCAAGGTTTAATCTTACTACGTTTCAAATCAATCCGCAAAGAAATTAATAAACGGCAGTCTATTGAAAGGTGTTTGGAAGAAGAAGAAAGAAAAGAAGAAACAATAGAAAACAGGACGTCTCTCTGTGGGACTGCCCCCCAGTGTCACAGTGGTATGTCTGCGGACTTACAACGCTAGAAACCGGGTTTCGATACCCGTGGTGGGCAGAGCACAGATAGCCCATTGTGTAGCTCTATGCATAACTACAAACAACAACAACAACAACTCTGGGAGAGACATAACCATATACTGCGTTTAACGGAGATATTCTAAAGGAAAACATTTAGGTACACCATATTAGGCTTAGACACGCGAAATATCAATAACTCAATAATTGTTATATCCTTATAATTGCAAAACTTGAAATATAATTAGAAAAGTATCTTGAACTACTTTTGAATACCATAAATAAAGTTGAGAAGTAATAAAGTCATAACGGTTTAAAGTTTGGGTTCGGAATTTGTGTTCTTATTTTTGCATGATTTATTAACATAGACATTATTTCCATTACTTAAAAAAACTCCTGCCACTCTTCAACATTTGTTTTTTTTTCTTTTAATTACAACTAATAAAATTGTTCATGGTTACTACTCACTTTGTTTTAGAATTTTTCTACACCAGGGTTATCTGCTCATAGCCGCCCCAACTTTCGAATTGATACTGTTAGACTATAGGAAAGAGAGCTAGTCAATAGCACTCACTGACAACTCTTACACTGCTCTTGTATGTTTGAGTAGTGGGATTTGATCATCGCTTTTAGAGCACACCTGAGACCCCAAAATGCTCGGAACGATTTGGCGGCAATGGGCCACAAACAATGAATCTTCGAATTCACAGTCTACGCCCGGGCCGTCATCGCTCAGAAAATGCTACATTTAGTTAGTTACTTTTTGTAACAACATTTGTGAAATTTATTTTCATTCGTGTTTTATTTGACAACTGAAAAGTAGTCAGAAGTATCTTATTATTTCAATAGATATTGATTGATTCATTCAACTTTCACATAAACACAAAAACACATTTATTTAACACTATTTCTAATAATCATATTCATAATCGATTCAACTAATCGAAAAGTGTAAAACTTCTGTACATATCTCTGTATAAATGTCAAACAAGTTAAAATTACATAAACATAGACGCTTTAGTAAAGCTCCAAGATGTTTTCGTAAAAGTTCGTAATTACTGTAGATAGAAATTTACCCTACTCATCTTCCTTTCTGACTTGATGAAATCCACGAACTGATACACCATCCAGTGACATGTATGTTTAACGATAACACTTCCATGAGGATTATCCCCGTCCCACCAAACATGCTCGCCCTTTGAGCCGTGGGGACATTATAATGTGACGGTCAATCCCATTATTAGTTGGTAAAAGAGTAGCCCAAGAGTTGGCGGTGGGTGTGGATGACTAGCTGCCTTCCCTCTAGTCTTTCACTGCTAAATTAGGGACGGCTAGCGCAGATAGCCCTCGTGTAGCTAGCTTTGCGCGAAATTCAAACCAAGCAAACCCATGAGAATTTGTCGAACACATTTTTGAAGTTCATGAGCTTTAATTTAATTTGTTATAATATGCCTTATACAGTTCCTGATGTTCGTGTTTATTAAAGCCGACAGCATAGAATAAAATAAACTAACTAACCTGTATATGTTAAGTCCCCATGTTTCATCACTAAGACGACTTATCAGATACAAGTATTCAACACTTAACATAAATGATGTATAAATATGGAATAAAGCGGAGTTATAGGAAAAGAAACAACAACAAAAAAAAATAGAAAGGTTAAAAGATAATAGACAAAATAAGCATTTTTGCTATTTCAGCATTGAAGACAAACAGAATAACATTACATTAACGTCTGCAACTCTCATTATTTCATTAAACATTGTAATCATGAATAGTAATGAGTACTCTAGCCATTGCTTTAATAGCTACGTCGGATATTGTCTATGTCGTAGCTACCATGACAACTTTTCAAGAGCCATTACACCATCATCATCATGATAATATCTTTAATTTGTAGTTTAGTTATGCACGAGACATGGTTTATTCGGTAGAAGATGGTTTAAAGCGTGGTTGCGTAGGAGTTAAAAGACTGTTCATAATAGCTTTTCATGCGAGGCACGTTCCTCAACTTAGAAACTCGAATTAAATTATGTTTGGCACGAAGTATGTACGTAAGCATTGCCTCTGTATCGCTTAACTTGAACTATGCTATTGGTTTCATAACAATAAAATCGATATCATATGTTTTCTCTCAGAATCTGTTGAAACTGTGCTTCTCTTATAATCACAAAGTTTCAGAGTGTTAATATACCTTAGTAAAATCGAAACTGATCCAAAATATAATTATTGGCAGATACCAGGACCATCCTGGTTCTACATGGTACAGTATCTGCCAGTTTGTGATATGTATATCTACATAAACCTCATGAGAGCCTATAAGTTGTGATCAGAAGAAAATTATACTATTATAATGGTAAATTAACAAACAAAACAACGATTTATATGCATAATGAAGTGGTTTTATTTTGGGAGCATACTTCATGTTTAGACAGAGCATTGGTATGTCAATATATAACAAAAACAGTTAACATCAAAATTAGCTTTAGTAAGTAATAAAACTAGTCATTTGAACGTATGAAATACTCTGTGACAAAGTAATGAACGAAATCAATCTTTTGCGATAGAACTATCAAAAGTATATACGTTTTACGTCTATGACAGAACACAATCGAATAATAACGTAATGTATTTTTTTATTCTGTGTTTGTTTACTTTGAATTTAGCTTAAACCTATTCGAGAGCTATCTGCGCTAGCCGTCCCTAATTTAGCAGTGTAAGACTAGAGGGAAGGACAGCTAGTCATCACCACCCACCTCCAACTCTTGGGCTACTCTTTTACCAACAAATAGTGGGATTGACCGTGAGATTATAACACCCCCACGGCTGAAAGGGCGAGTATGTTTGGTGGGACGGGGATTCGAACCCGCGACCCTCAGATTGTGAGTCGAGCGCCCTAACCACTTGGCCATGCCGGGGCGATTTATTCCGTGATCATAATCAAAACACTAAACTGGCGTTTAATAGAATGATATCAATAACTATAAGCTATATTTTGTTGCATTGTTTTGAATATTCTCGCAAAGCTGCACAAGGAATATTTGTTCTAGCTGTTTTAGTTTTGAACTGATACACTAGATGGAAGGCAGCCAGTCAACAGCACTCATCGTCATCGAAAAGTGGGATGGAACCGTCACTCTCATATCGTACCCACAGCCTTTACTGCGGAGAGCGATTTTGCGGTAACGGGACATGAATCTTGAATTTTCGGATACATAGTCCGGCACTATAAAACTTGACCACTCCTGACCTAGAAATATACACCATCGAATCTTTATAATTTGCGAAATACATATTAATACTGAGAGAGATTTATAATGATGTATTTGTAAACGTGATAAAATTAAATGACATATTTGGTGTTAAAGTGACCACTCAAAGACAGTGTTTAGTTATTTGTGATCATAGCATGTGGTTGGTGTGAATGTTACTTTCAACTGTTATATTTAACCCAACTTTGTACTTGGAAATGAGATTATTTGCTGATTATAAAGCACTGGCTCGCCACTAGCTGTTTTGTGGCCCAAGGCAATTTTCCTATCTGCTGCCCCCCATGACCAATTTTACTTTCAATAAAAATCACAACCTTCAAATGAGATCAAACTGATTTATTAAAACCTGAAAAAAAATACTTCAGTAACAGTTAACACATGACTACCAAATTGCATGCACCCTGATTGCTTCATATTAAATATTTGTACAATTTCATACTCAGTTGAAACTGTTGCCCGTTCAACCAGTCTTGTTTGAGTAGGAGTTGATCTGAGATAGGTTTTAATTTATTTGAGTTTGGAAAACCTTCGTTTGTGCTGTATTGATAAAGGAAATGTTTTCTTTTCTTGTAGCTGCGGAATAACTCGAGACATATCTAGATCACAATGTTACAGTTGCATGCTAGTTGTGCAAGTCATAAATATCAAACTTTACACTTTGGCAACAAGTCCTATCCAAAGGGAACGTGACTTTATTTTATTGGCTCATGTGAATGTTTGTTTTCTGCAATGAAGACTAGAGCATCTTCCTATTCCAGCTGTTATCGGTATGTATGATCAGTATTAATTTAATTTTCCCTTTGCGTTTCAAACGTTAGTTTCCCAGTTAACTGTGAAACATGTTTTAGCAATGCCACTCAATGATGAGTTGAAACAGAAACATAGATGAGCATGCTTTTGCTATTTACTTGGATCATCCAAATCAAATACACACATATTATTTACGCTTTCTGTCTGGTTTTTCCTTTAAGAATTGTTTCTGTCATGAGTAGGTGTGGTTTCTTCAATGTCCGAAAATGTAGCATTGGTCTATTTAACAGAAAGATGGTCTCTTCCATCAGATATTTGTTTCTTAAGTTCACTGTTTAACCATTTTTGAATTATCACTGTTTTAATTGAAATTTGGTTAGCTATCTTGCACTTTTTACAAACGTAAAATAATTTTATCTTGCGCACTTTCTGAAAAACAAAGAAAGTTTTTCGAGCTCGAACTTTGCTTATATACCACAGTGACCTAGTTTCTGATATTTTTTTTAGGAAGTTTTAGTTGAATTACTTTTATTGTTTGCGCTCTCTGACAAAAAGAAAAATTTCTATTGTACAGAGAAGGAAACTAAAAGCTCCACCCCGTTCTTCCATTGGTTACCCGCAGCAGACGTGCTGAACTAATCTTCAAACACACAAACACATATAAACTTACAGAAGTATTTGTCTCATAAATAGATAAGGAACATTGTAGAGATTTATCATATATATATATATATGATAAATCTCTACAATGTTCCTTATATATATATATGTATGTAAAGAAAATAGTATAGATATTTATTTTATAAAGAAAAAAGAAAAAATGGTATTAACGTGATCAAGTTGTAGTGGTAAGTTTGTTTATTTGTATTTAAACACAAAGCTATCTGTGCTCTGCCCACCACAGGTATCGAAACCCGGTTTCTAGCGTTGTAAGTCCGCAGACATACCGCTGTGCCACTGGAAGTTGTAATGACTTTGGTTTTACAAACGGACATGAAATATGTAGAAATGTGTCTTGCAAATACGTAAAAAATTGTTTGTTTTACAGATTTGTGTCATATATCACAAATAAGAAGACCGTCGGTTCGTTGTTAAACTCGAAGTTGCGCAAAGGACTAGTTACCTGTGTTGGGTCATAGCAATTATCGGACCCCGAATATTAGCGTTATAAGTTCTCATAAATACGGGTTATTAAGAAGAGTGCTAGAGTACGTATCATGTATTTACAGAAAGTTGTTGAAAAATCGAACGTGGTTTTTCTATGATAACTTACTATAAGGTCAGGTATAAATAGTAAACTTTAAACCTTTTCAAATATTTATACCAATGAATAACTATGAAAGCAACGTTTCATTTCATTGCTAATTCATTTCGTAAAAACACTTTCTGATACAAAATCGTGTTAAACTTACTTTTTGCTCCCCAGTGGTACAGCGGTATGTATGCGGACTTACAACGCTAGAAACCAGGTTTCGAATTCCGTGGTAGACAAAGCACAGATAGCCCATTGTGTAGCTTTGTGCTTAACTTCAAATAAACCAAAACCTTACTTTTTATTACTATCAAAGGTACTATCGGCAGGAGCGCTATTTACTACGTCGTAAGACGTATGGCGAGATGGCGAAAGAAAATTATTTTTCGTGTATCTGAAAATAAGCACACCAACTTCGTTTTCTATAACTGTTGTACATTGCTTAGTTACGTCATTCTATCATACCCAAATATTTATCCCTGTAGAAAAATATTTGTAAAACATTAGACGTTGTTAGAATAAATAATCAGTTATATTTTTTGTAATGTTAAAACGTTCAGTTTGTACGCAAATTGTTCACAGAGAGAAAAAAATTAATGATTATCGATAAACAAGAAACATTTAAAGTATACCAAACTCTCGAACTTATAAAGTTCTTCGTCAGGGACTACAACGAAATTGATCTTATTCAAATTTGACTCGAACGGCAGCAACAATACGTTAATACGCTTCACATGATAGTGTTGTTAAGGCGAGAAGACAGACAGGTATACACACAAACAGACCTAAACTATACGGTACATATACTGAGGTAAAAATAATAAGATCAAATACACTGTATATCTTCTCCAGTGTGTTTTTTCAAGTCTCTGGTTCTGATGAAGTTTACATATAACAACGCCCCCCCCCCAGTGGCACAGCTGTATGTCTGCGAACTTACAACGCTAGAATCCGGGTTTCGATACTCGTGGTAGGCAGGGCACAGATAGCCCATTGTGTAGCTTTGTGCTTAATTAAAAACATATAACAATTTCGCACAAAAAGTTACTAAAGTATTAGGATGAGGATGATACTGTTTCTCAAGAGAAGCAGAGCAGACAAGTTTAGAATAAAAAGCAAAGAAACAGAAATCAATAAAAAAATCAACAGCTTTTTTTGTTGTTATTCGTTTATTTGCATTCCAGTTAAACATAAAGAGCATATTGAGCCGGTTATTAACTAAATTTCCAGTACACTCTCTAAATGAAATAATGTATGGAGTTTCTCGTTTAAATATCTCGTGCATACTGTACAAGACCGAATATGTT
>NW_013665717.1:882914-902347 GCF_000517525.1 Limulus polyphemus
CACTCTCTAAATGAAATAATGTATGGAGTTTCTCGTTTAAATATCTCGTGCATACTGTACAAGACCGAATATGTTCTCTTAAAAAAACGAACACCGGAATTTTTTTTAATATACCAATAGGGACCACAAGAAAGCAACACCACATGTTTCAAACAACAGTTCTTGTTTTATAATAGTCAACTTGCTCTTGGAACAATAATCCGAAGCCGTGAGAAGAAATTAAAAGCGGCAAGACCTTTCCACACATTCATCGCAATCCCCAACCTATAGCTGTCTTTTTGTGTGTGTGTGTGTAGGGAAAACTTATGATACACATATCTCTGTATAAATAATTATTTCCACTTTCAATTATAGTTCTTAATGCATGAAAATACCCTACAACGTAGTTTTTAATATAAAAAAAGAGGATCAAATGTTTCAAGCAAAATGTCTTGTTTTGTAGCAGTCAATTTGTTCTTGGCACAACAAGATGAAGCATTGAGGAGAAATTTAAAAAGCGGGAGATGATTATTGCTTTCAACACATTCACCTCAATCCCCAGTCTATAGTGATCTTCTCTTATTTCGTGCATAGAAAAACGTATGGTAGAAATATCTCTGAATAAATAATAGTTTCCCGTTTCAATGACAGCATTGAAATCCTTAATGCAGAAAAAAAAATACACGGCAACTGAACTAAGATAAATATTTGATAACGTTTGTACCTAACAAAAACTTTCTGCACTTACCATTGACATTGGTAGTCTCCAACGTTTACACGTTGACTTCGAACAACGCTGGCTTCACATGCACATCAAATTGTGAGCCTCCGCTCCCCACGCGATGCTCAGGGATTCTGGTCAATTCAGAATTTGTGATCACTATCACCCTTCACGCACTCGTCTGTACGTGCGTATCTACTTGTATTCCGTCACTAGGTGATAAGTCATTCAAACACATTCCTTTTCACTAGGATTGCTGTCAGGCACAACTCCGGCGAACTTTACCTGTACTCAGAGTAATGGGACTAGACTCTTAGAACACTAACCTCTTAAGAAACCAACGTTTCGTATTATTCGGTTAAGAGAAAGGAATTTATGTAACCTTCCAAACGCAAACTCTACTATTCTACCTTTCTTTACAAAGTGCCTCCTTTTATATACGTAATTACTCTTAAACGGAAAGAGGGGAATGCAAGGGAAGTGTTATTGTTGCAAATATAAGATAATCAACCCTTGCTTATTTGTTATCGTATAGCTTTCGGGTTCACGATTGATATGATCAAATGGTAATAATCTTCATTTTTGGTAGTTGATGATACAGAGATTTAAACTATTGGAAAACATATGAAAAACAAGTTAGCCAATAACTTCTTACTTGGAATTTCTTTTTACTAATC
The DNA here is from genome assembly GCF_000517525.1 of Limulus polyphemus. Taxonomy (NCBI): domain Eukaryota; kingdom Metazoa; phylum Arthropoda; class Merostomata; order Xiphosura; family Limulidae; genus Limulus; species Limulus polyphemus. Next base: position 884,292 of record NW_013665717.1, read on the forward strand.
AAGACATGATAAAAATCTCGTGTTTTGTGTTTTTAATATGTGTTTTAAAGGTTCAGACATAGCCACCCCTAATTGAGAACTGCTGAACAGAGCGAGAGAAATGATTCAACAGTACCCATCGCTTATACGGTTACTGTTACAGAATGTGAGGGCCGTGTTTGTTCAACAGTATTGCGAACTCAATCTCCAGTTTTCCAACTGATCTCTTACTTCAAAAAATCGATCTTTTAAGTCGCTTTCTTCCGCTATTTCTATGTTCCCCCCCCTCTCTCTTTCCCTCTAATAGTGCAGCTTCGATATGATTAATATATACATTGACTGCACACAGATTCATAAATCTATGAACGCACTATGAAAACACGTCATAATACAGAGCAAAGGCTAAAAATTGTATCAAAGACACAATATTTAAACACTTCTATTCGAGGTTGTTATTCCAATAACGAATTGATAGAAATTAATACAAATGAATGATATCACAGCTCATGCTACAAAAAGGATAATAAAACAAGTATAGACAAATAACATTTACTGCAGTTACTTATACTGATTTATTCTATATAACTTTGTGATACCTGAAGTTTCCCTCACTTTAACTTTCGAGGTGGAAATGAGAAGAAATATTATGTAACTTTAAACAATTATAACATAATGAAAACTCCTACCTACAACCTCTATTAACCCTAACATAATCAAATAACCCCTACCTACAACCTCCGTTAACACTAAAATAATCTAACAACTTATACTTATAACTTTCATCGATTCTAACATGATAAAAAAAATCTTGCCTTTCATTTCCAGTAATCGTAAGATGATAACAAAAATGCTGCACAATCAAGCAAGTTTCAAAGCCAACTCTTTCGTTATCAAATAAATGACACTTTTTTTTTTTTTGGAGGAGGGGGAGTAATACTATATTCTTGTGCCTTTTAAAATTTTCCAGTAGATATGAGGTGTTTCATCAAGGTTAACAAAATCAATACCTATATATTTGGTTCACGACGAAATCCCGATCCAAAGGACACAATATTGTGATGAAGGAAGCTTTGAATGTTCGCTATGGAGCGCGGAAAAATTCGCCCAGCAACATCATTGAAACCACACCCGAAACCGATCAGAAGCAAGAACTCTTTTATCAGCAAAATAAAGGATGTGGTTAAAAAATACCCCTCCAACCCAAAAAGACATTACAATGAATCTGGGCATGTCTCTGGGTGTCACTAACAAGACAGAAAACAAGAATTAGAAGTTGACGAAGGCACACAAGCTAGACGTTCTCAGACACATCTAAAATGAACAACTGATTTTACGAGAAAGATGGCAAAAAAAAACAACAACAACAACAAAAAACTCGAATCATAAAAGTCCCATTCTATCATATATTTGTGAAACCTTCCAATGCATCTTCAATGGGTTATTGTGTTTTCGGTTTGTTAAACGTGGTGTTGGAAGTAGAGTCTAAGAACAATGGAGAAGAGTCTGTTGAAAGTTTGGCAAGTGTCGAAACATGTCGATTATAATGGTGACTGTAGATCAGTCCTAAATAAAAGATGTTGATTGTGTAAACAACAAGAAGTTATTTTTTAACTGTAGTATTTATTTACTGAAGTTATATTCTAACCCCTTCAGTACACAATACTTGAGAAAATATATGTTTCTATGTTTGAAATTTTATTTAAATTTTCGAGCTTTTACAAAAAAAAAATACAACTTCGATTACTTACCCATGCTGGACTTTGTAATCAACGAATTTGGTTTTATCAAGCTGAGTTCCTATTGTACAGACAAGACTTCATAACAACTACGTATACCTCAGTAGTCCTTTCTTGCTCCGTATTTTATTGTCTTAGATATAGATTCAATGCCTGACTTGTGCACTGAAACGTATAATATTTTTATGTGTATTTACCTTAAATCAGCATGTGTATGTTGAGTGTGAGGGTTTACAACACTAAAAATCTGGTTTTGATACCCGTGTTAGACACAGCACAGATAATCCATTGTGTAGCTATGTACTTAACAACAAACAAACAATAACTGTATTGAAATTTATTCTGGCCGTTGTTTGTAAAGAAGTGCGTTTGCATGTTCGAAGAATAACTTTTAATATCATATAGCTTTAAGCATGAATTATACACATTATGGATATGTCATCCGGACTCAAACACTTGCGATAAAAATCACGCTCTACTTCTAACATGTTTTCTAATACCATATTTAAACTAAACCATTTTAGTTCTATCTTTTGTCTGCCACAAGCAACAACTCAGGAACCTCTTTATTCAATCCGCCATGCGCTCATTAAAGATGATATTGAAACATTTGTAGTCTGGAGTGTTTTTTTTTTTTTTACGAATATTAAATCTGTTAGTTCCATTGCTTTGTCAGCTTTCGGTGTTTAGCTATATAATATTAAAAGGGTGGCAGTTACTTTAAAAGATTTTATAGACAAGTTAGCTATAGTTAAGTATTTTCAATAAATGATCGACCTTTATGGCGGTTGATACATAATTCTTCATTCCGTTCCACGTTTTGTTTATTTCATTTCCCCAAAGATTATTGAAATTAAATGCCGTTTAAGATAATTTTTGCAAATAATAATAATATAAAGTGCCTAAAGAGCACAGATAGTCCATTGTGTAGCTTTGTACTTAACTACAAACAGTTCTAATATTTTACTAATTTATAGGATTCTTATTTATCTTTATAGTATGTAATTCATTGTAGTGAAGGTTTGTAATTTTCAATACATTATGTATTTGGTATCGCATGGAATATGCATTTAATAGACGTAGAAAGTGAAAAACGGTTTAAAATGTTCAAACCTGCTGATTCTTAACCTAATCAGCGACCAGTTAATTACTTTTACTAAACTAATATCGTGGGATTTTGTTTATAAACGAAGATAGTCTTTGGTGTAGGTTTGCGCAAAAATTATGAAAAACAAACGTACAAACAAACTCGTTAAAACCATACAGGAATATCCCTGACAGGACTGCTTTATGATTGTCTCTGTTTCTTTACCTTCCGTTAAAACCATACAGGAATATTCCTGACAGGACTGCTTTATGATTGTCTCTGTTTCTTTACCTTCCGTTAAAACCATACAGGAATATCCCTGACAGGACTGCGTTATGATTGTCTCTGTTTCTTTATCTTCCGTTAAAACCATACAGGAATATCCCCGACAGAACTGCGTTATGATTGTCTCTGTTTCCTTACCTTCCGTTAAAACCATACAGGAATATCCTTGACAGGACTGCGTTATGATTGTTTCTGTTTCTTTACTTTCCGTTAAAACCATACAAGTGATCTGTTCTTAAAGCATTATTATAAATATTCATATATTAATGTATCATGTAAATGTTACATTTTAGGTATATAGTAACATAAAAGATTAACGTTTATATAATATTATATATATAAAAATTCATTAGAGAATATCTATTGTATATTCTGAATATTTATAATTTAATAATATCCATGTCATGTAAAAGATGCGAAAAGCATTTTTAGTATAAAAATGTTATTTTATTTTAGATATATATATATACACCTGAAACAGGTTTCTTGCAAATTGATAAAAAAAATTATTTAACGTAATGATTGGTAATCATAACGCAGTCTAGTCAAGAATATTAGTGTATTGTTTATTTGTTGCTGTTCAACAGAAAGCTACAGCATGGGCTATCTGTGCTTTTCTCACCACGGGTATCAAAACCCGCTTTTAGTTTTTAAGCCGTCAGATATATTACTGTAAGAGATATTTCGTGGTGTCTAACTTATCAGAGCGGAGATTTAACACACTTCGATGATAACAAAAGCTTGTCGAAACGTTGCACATTTGCTGTTATGTTAAACTTATATTAAAGTTTCTCTTCATTACCCATTCAAGCCGTCTCCAACCATTATTACACCTCGAATTAAGAAAACTTGAAAACAGATCTGACTTGCTCTACAAAAAAAAAAAAAACCAAAATTATCGGTATTGGTTTATTAATAATAAAGTTATTATATCAATGTAAGCATGAAGTGGTGTAAACTATTTTATGAACACGATATTCAAAAAAGAGAGAAAATGTGTAAGAATTCTATGATATTACAGCTAAATAATAAACTACGTCAAGATAGTCTTAATATTGACAACAGATCCATATATTAGGTTTGTGAAAGTTTAAACAGAAGATCAGTAACTTAAAGTGAATAAGTGAGATGCAAACATACAATAAATTCACACTTAAATTTATGTGTTTGTTTTTAAGAACAAGGCTACACAGTAGAATATATGTGCTGTTACCACAGCACAAATCGAAACCCGAAATTTACCGTTATAAGTCCCTAACACTTAAAACAGCACTTCGCTATTCCAAAGGACAAGTTTTTATACTGGATGGTTTACAGAAAAATTCTGTTCCGGCTGATCAAGCAAAGGAATTCACTAATATCGATCTTCTTAAACAAAATTTTTTTCGAATTGTCTCTGCCAACAAAGTACAAAATTGTCAAGAAATCTCAAACAATTAGTGAAAAACACAAAAAAGAAAATAACTTTTCTTCGTATGTAATGGAATTGAAAATGAAGCTGTCAATCTGAAAAAACAAAAAAAACACTTGACACCATACGTGGGTTCAGGAATAGCCGTCTCTAATTTTGAACTACAGAATATAAGAAGGGCAGATTGACAGTACGCCTCCTATCCGGCACAAAGGTTTCGTCCAGTCTTTCGAACCGAATAGCAGGACTGACTGTTACAACTGAAAGTGTGAAGCATGTTTAACGGAATTGCAGCTCGGTTGTTGATGAAAAACAGAGAGATAAAAGAAATGATGTTCTTATACATGCTTTTCGCAGTAACATCCAACTGCAAAACTCACTTCACTGTGTTAGACAAGAGAGCGTTTTTCTCTTCCATTCAAACTTATGCTGCTTTGGAAACATGGTCATAGTACATCTGTATACAGACGGGCCTGGCATAGGCTGCTGGTTAAAGCACTCGACTCGCAATCTGAGGGTCGCGAGTTCGAATCTCTTTCACTGAACATGCTCGCCCTTTCAACCTTGGGTTCGTTATAATGTGACGGTTAATCCCACTATTCATCGGTAAAAGAGTAGCTCAAGAGTTGGCGGTGGGTGGCGTTGGCTAGCCGCCTTCCCTCTAGTCTTTCACTGCTAATTTACGGACGGCTAGCATAAATAGTCTTCGTGTAGCTTTGCGTGAAATTCTAAACAAACCAAGCATACAGACAAACAACTAGAACAAAGCCAGCTGTAACATTTATATGCTGTAATCCTTAGGATACATACAAGTGTCAAATGTTTCCAAAATATGTTTTCCTGTTTTAACATCTTATTTAGAGCTAGAAACTGTAAATCGACGTGTCCAGGAACAAAGAATTTTAATCCTCTCCCATTTAATAAAACGAACAACACAGAGAAGAGAATTAAAAATAAATAAATAAAAACAGGCAAAGAATAAACTTATCTTTTCCTAATGTATGCGCCAAGACTTACCAGGTGATCAAATAGCGTGAAAACAACAAAAATGTACAGACGGAGATAATAGTTGCCTCCCCATACTGACAGGACTCCACGCTCACTAATATCAAGAACAAAAAAATGTTTAAAACAGAACAGGTATTTAAATTTGTTACTAATCATTGCCCATTAGTCAGATAAAGTCGTGAAAAGCATTTTCTATTTTATCTTTGTGATGAAAAGATATGAAACATAGTTGCAGCTCAACTGTTGCTTATTTGACAGAAAAAAGTTTTACTGAAATAAAGTTCTCATACACATCTGCGAAACTTTATAATTATTAAGTATAGTTCAACTGTATATTGATGATACGATTTCTCAAATGGTGCTATATTCTAGTAATAATATATGCCTAAAATAAAAAGATATGCATATATATGTTTGCAAATTTCCTGTTTTACCATAATTCTGCCTTTAGCCGTAGGACCAAGTACACATGTGACTGACTTGTTTAAAGCTATCTTATAACAGTATCTTTAGTGCAGGGACAATTAATGTACCACTTCAATACTTCCCTGTTGACAGACGTTGACAACATTCACACTTTGATGTCTGTTCTGTGTTCGATATCTATAAGTGAATAGAGAAGCAGCACAGTTGTATTCTCTCTCTTTGAGTCCGATTGGTGCTAAGTGGTTAGGGCGCTCGACTCACAATCTGAGGGTTGAGGGTTCGAATCCCCATCCCACCAAACATGCTCGCCCTTTCAGCCGTGGGGGTGTTATAATGTGACGGTCAATCCCACTATTCGTTGGTAAAAGAGTAGCCCAAGAGTTGGCGATGGGTGGTGGTGACTAGCTGCTTCCCTCTAGTCTTACACTGCTAAATTAGGGACGGCTAGCGCAGATAGCCCTCGTGTAGCTTTGCACGAAATTCAAAATAAACAAACAAACATATGTGATAACCATCCACGTATTTAAAATGAAAATGATTATGAAGCACAGTTGTATAAAAGATTATAAGCGTTTATCAAAGCCTTGTTGGTTTAGTGGTTGTTAAGCGCAAAACTATACAATAGGCAATCAGTGGTCTGCCCACCACGGGTATCGAAACCTGATTTTTAGCGTCGTTAGCCTTCAGATTTACAGCTGACCAATGGGAGTTTATCAAAGCTTCTTCAACCCATTGACTGGTAGTCACCTGTTTTCGGCTGTTCTTTTACAGCTTTATTAGTCAGACAACATCATTATCACCCAAATGAAAATTCTGAAACAAACACACAAAATTAAGTACTTATTAAAAGAGTTTTTCTTTCGAAACTACGTATAATAGTTTGTAGTGAACATAATGGACTGAGATTCCGAGAGTCTCAGGTTCGGGACATGTTGCTACCAATACACTTCGCTCTTTTGACTGTGAGTGCGTTATAAGAGTGACAGCCAATCCTGCTATTAAGAGTAGGTGCTTCAGTTGGCGGGTGCTGCCGAATGTTTGTTTCTTCTGGTTTGCAGTCCAAAATTAGAGATGGATATATCTAAAACAATGGAGTTTTTGACACTCCGTTTGACCGATTGTGTGCATAAGTTGTTTAAGTGAAAACAAAGAAACTTTGATAGTTTTATTTGCTATCATTTTTTCCCTTTATAAGTAATGTTTTAATATAATATTATAATAAATGTTAAAATGATAAAAATACTTATTTCTAATCATGGGCGGATTGGCAGGACCAGTCCGGGCAATATCACATGCTGCCTAATGGTTAAACAGTTAAAATTTAAAATTAATTTATAAGAATGCGTCAATTGCCTAGTGTCCCAGTAGGCCAATCTGCCCGTTTCTAATGTTGTTGATCTATAAATTATCGTAAGAATTTTTACATTATGTGGTATAAATTTATCAAAAATCGCCTTAAAGAAACAGTTTCTTTACTTGATTGGGCAGTTTGTTGTTTTTTTTCAACAAAAATGTCCCACGCTGGCTCGTGAGGGATCTGTTAAAAATTCGATTAGATGTCACTACTGGTGTTTTGCAGAATATTGGGAATAGGTTTTTCGAAGGCGTGAGATCGTGAGTTAGATTATAGTTTATACTATTATTAGTAGAGTATAGTAGTTAGTATACTAATAGCACAACATAACGTGAAATTGACGTATAGTAAGTTAATCAATGAATGTTAAATGAATGATGATGATTATTTCGATCATTTGAACAAATTGAAGTTGATTAACAACTTGGACTTAATTTTGTATTACTATAAAAAAGTATAAGACATTCATTCTGAAATGCTTTCTATAATTTATAAAGGGGTGCTCTCTCGGTGTGTCATAAAACAGTAAATTAGAAGAGTTTTAAAATCATTGAAATTTATGGAAAAAAATGGAAAATGGTCCAATCAGGGTGTGCGTTAATTTGGTATATTTTCTCACTTGTATGAGTGTGCAACTAGTACCCTTATTTCACTACGTGTTCGTATATGTATCACTTTCAATAACAAATTCCATAACATTCTTAAATTTTGCTGATATTACAAAAATAACGATGTATTACTAATTTGGATCCAATATTATGTTACTTCTAAGCTCTAAGGAATAATGACTTTCTAAGCTTACAGAAGAAGTCTTCAAATATTTTTGTATCAGATTTATTACCTGATCTTATGCTGAAAAATAGACCTATTCCAGAATAGCATATACATTTTTGAATAGTAATTACTTTATGTGGCTGTACTTGTCATGTTACTGTAGACTTTGGTATTGTTTGCTGGATTTTCTTGGTCATTAATTTCAAATTTGTGACAATTAAGTGCTAGAAAAGCTCTGAAAAAGACAACTGAATCACTGTTAGTGTGTGGAAACTGATATCACAAATCAATACCACATTAAATAATAACGCCAGTTAATACCATATCATGTGTTATATAATCCTCTTTTTTTTTTATAAATTGTGCTTCAAAGTAATAAAAACATTGTGTGATTAGCAAATCAAAATTTATGCTTTGTGAAATACATAATTACATAAGTGTGAAATGAATAAACCAGCACATCCTTCTGGTGTAAAAAATGGGAGTTACAACCCTACCTCCAGAAGATTCATTAATGACTTATACAGAGTTGCATATGTAACAGAAAGCATCACAATTTGCAAAGTTGACAGCAAATAAAACAAGTTTGCTCTCCATGTGTACAAAATTGGTAGTGGCTACACAGACAATTGTATATAAAGGAAAAAATCAGTGGTTGGCTATGTGGTGGACATATATTTATATATAACTATTTTTACATGGCCTTTTTTTAATCCTCGTTACATGGTTAGAATTACTGTTGGAATGGCATTCTACTCATTGTGTACTTTGATTACAGCACCAAACTACAACCATTTTGAAATATATTTTTTATAATTTCGACTATAGTGTGAGAGAAAAAATTACATTAGAAAATTATAGGTGAGTCTTTTCATTGTAATGTAAAAAGAGTACACATTTTGACTGTGGAATATCAAGTAATAAATATCATGAAACAGTTAGGACCTACTACCAATGTTCACCTTGAGAGTGCATGTCATTTCAACAGTAATGGGCAAAGAGAAGGCATGAATGCTGAAAGCAATATCATTATACTTTGAGGTGGGTGAGTAATTCAGAGATGAAAATAACATTTCACTTTAAATGTTAGAGTAGTAGAAGTAATCAGTGCTTAAAGTGGGATGGGATGCCATTCCACTTTTTTTCAAGAGGGCCCGAAACCATCCCACTACCTTTTAGTAGACTTGAAACCACCTCAGTATTTTTACAGTTTCCTAGGGCTATGCCATATATCTTACCCTCTCTTTCTTTTATCTTTTGCACCAGTACGGCACAAAACAACAATGAAACAAAGTACAATGCACAGTAACACGAGTTTTTTTCCACTCCCACTTTCCATAAGCAGTCTAATTTGCTAATCTACCACTTTGGACAGTAGTCTAGTCATGACTGTAAGCTCCTCAGGAGGGATAGGTTCAAAAGACAATGCAATAGATATTTATGGGGACAATTTGAAATGAGATAAACAGACCCGGATTTATGCAAAGAATGAGTGGGTTTCATGGCAGCCTGTCGGTGGGGTTAAAGCTGTGCCTGTGGATAAACCATGCCATTACATCCCATGTTCATCTACTTGGTTGATCTTCCACTTAAACTTTTTAAGCTATGATTGGGAAACAACAACGTATATGTTGAATACACATTTTGTGATTATATGATTATTATAAATTTAGTTAATAAACTATAAAAGTTCAGAGGGGCTTTTTCAGGCTGATACATTTTATAGGGCAGCTTGTATCTTAATAGAGATAGCCTCTATATATGCTATAAGATTATATAATGTCATCAGGTTTACTTGGCCGCTTTTACTTCATCTGTGCCCTACAAAATTGATTTTGTGGCTATTAAAATCTTCTGTGGTCAAAGCCTCTAGTCCCTTCTCACCATTTGTTTAATATAAATTTCAAAACTTTCGCATAATTTTTGTTTTATGAACAGCACATGTTCAGTTGAAGCTTGGTGTACATATCTCTACACATACACACTGGACAGTATATAAAATTTCAGCATTTGCATTGTATTGTTACCAGTAAACATAAAGTACAATTTATGTCAGAAAACATAGGATCTATAAAACTTGGATTTTCTCTTTTTAGAACTTATATTTTAGATGAAACTTTCTGTGTGAAAGCTTTGAAAAACCAGTCAATTTTTAATAATTTGAGAATAAAACAATATTATTTCCTTGTATATTAGTTTGCAAATCATTTCCAGTGTGTTACATTTATATATGTCATCTACAGTCAACATAAATGGTAGATAATAATTAAAGATATAGAGTGGGGATGATTTCCATGTTACTTGTATATGTAGATGTGTGTGACGGGTGTTTTGGAATACTGTTTAGTTTTGGTCCCTCCATTTTTAATATTATTATTATTGATACATTAAAAGAGTGCAGAGAAGAGCTACTGTCTCTGTAAGTTTGAGCTGTGAAGAGAGGCTTTGACTTCAGTTGGTTTTCATTGAAATGTTAAAAATCTGCAACTGATGTATTTCTGGTGTTTAAAGTTGCTACATTTTGGGTTAGCTACCCTAATTGAAAGGATGCAATGTGGGATGCAGGCTTGTATATACATTATTAAATATGATAAACTTACTTTTTCAAAGCCCACATCTGGATATATTCTTCTCTAAAGCTATTTCTCTGTTAGATTTATAAATTTATGGCATGGTTTACTGGGTGATATGGTGTGCACAGGGCAAAAGTGAACTTTACAATGGAAAAATAAATTTACATTAATCAAAATGAAAACCAACTACAAATTATTGATGAAAAATTTTAGATGTATAGGTCAATTTTAGTTTTAGGTGTAAAAATTAATGAGTCATCAGTGCTTTTTTTTTTTTTTTTTATTAAGTCATGTAATTGTGTGCATGCACTACTGCACCCTAGTTTTATATGCATAAGCAAAACTTGTGCACATGTTGACATGAATTGTTTTCTATTCAACAGGCTTTCTCCCTTTGACTCAGCCACTTATCATTTGAATAGATAGAAGAGCAACTGGATGGAGAAAACTTAATAAATCATTGCCATTTCCTTTCACAGTACAGTCGCAAAGAATGTTTAGCACCCTGGTCAATAAATCAAATAAACTCTGTCATTTTCATACACAACCTGAAATAGTAACATTATTTATCTTACAGTAATCGCATGGTAACTGCTTGCCTAAAATCTTTAGTTTACTTTTTTTTTTACTGAGCATTCAAACAGTTACTTTCTTACATTTATAAAAGTTCTAGTTAATAGTGACAAAGAACTTGAATTATTTTTATTTGCTTGCTTTCCTTTGGAATCAGTGTTGTAGGAAACATATTCCTTAAGCTGAATTAAATTATTCAGATGCATCTCAGCAAATAGATTAGTATGAAACAACAAATTAAAGTTGAAGCTGTTCATCTCCTAGCAAGTTTGTGTGTGAATTTCTCCTGTTAGTTTTACCTGTTTAAATGTAACATTTTTTCTTAATTGTTTTTTTTTTATCAAGAAAGCTTTTCATTTAAATATTGATAAACAGAAGTTGTGCACACATAGCATATTGCATAAATATTTACATTCTATAATGACATATACTCATAGATTGGAATAAAGAAGGAATGTTTTAATTTTATTTTATTTTTAAGGGATAATAAGGGGCTATGTGGCACATCTTAGCTATCCAATCATCACCTACCACCCTACTCCAAACTACATAAAAAAGTATCTTTTCTTACATGATCCAGGTCTTCAATCATCTTTAAAATTCTTAGGATTTTGGGATTTTTGCTAAAAGTTGTTAGAAAGGGGGAAGTTTCTAAAATACTAGATTTTTTTTGGGAATTTCTGAATTTTGTGTGTGTCTTCCCAAGAAACTGAATTATATAAAGTAATGTTGGTTGCTTGTTTCTGTTTAAGTATCTATTTAATAAATGTTTTCTAGCTACATACTATGCAGATTATTTTTCAAGCTAGTTTCTCTAGTGAATCCTCATCTTCCATATACTTCAAAACTGAGTATCCATAGTTACATATTACTCTTTTAATGTGTATGAAGTATGCAATGGTAACCAATGCTGAAGACTAGGATTAAGAGTTAAGAAGCAAAATAAGTTTGTGGTTATCTACTGCTATTAGTTTAGAAAAAGATAAGTTTCTGATGCAGTTATTTGGAAAAATATCCTAAGAAGATCATAACTGTCTCTTAAATTCCTAAATGTTCCCCTAGAATAATTGAAAATTAGCCCAAAAGTTTTGCTAAAAGGTGCTTGAAAACATATATATACACACACATACATATAACCCTTATCACTAAAGTACTTTTCCAATCTCCTCTCAAACTTCTTCAACCTTACAGCCTCTACCATACCTGAAAGCAAAATATTCAATAGTTATCTATATTAGAAAAAGTAACACTGTCTTAACTGTAGTCATGTCTGAGTATTCCATTCTAGTCTTTCTGTCAGCACGTTTTTAGGAGGCATAATTTAGATTTATGTAATCTAAACCTCTGACAATTTTAAAAACATTAATCACATCTATCTACAATAGATATCAGTCTACTCTCATATGATAACTTAAAACCTGGTAGCTTTTCTCTGAACCCTTTCCAACAACTAAATATCCTTTTTCAAAAAGTTGACCAGAACTTAATATATTCCAAATGAGGTGTAATCAACACATTGTGTAGAGTGAACTGATGACCTCCTTTGACTTGTATTTGATGTTTCTGTGTATACAACCTGAAATTGTCTTTGCCTTATTACTCACTAACATACATTATCTCAAAGATTTTAGAGACTTAGTGTAGCTAAATAGGTTATCAACTTATTTTTCCTTAGCACTCCTCACTAATTATGGTTTTTGAAAATTAATTTGTGCCCTAAAGTATTGTTATTTGAAATTGTCCAAACTTTTCTTGGATAATTTTCATAGTAGTTTGAGTTATTCAAAACTGTGTCTAATTAGCAATAGCTAGTTAGTCAACCCTTTAACTTGTATGATAGAGCACTTGCTTGGTGTGTAAAGAATCTTAGGTCAACCCTCATTAGAGATCATTATTAAACTGGAATGTAAGGCATGTACATAGATATTTTGATGAGAAAGGCTTCATTTGACCTGATACACTATGCCCTGGGGCATCGGGAGTTTTTTTTACATTTTATTAATCTTTCTAATTCTGATTTATTTTTTTTGATTATCAAGGTTTTCCTCCTAAGTGCTCTGGAAAAACTATGACACACCCAAGGACAAACCATATATGAATTTACAGGATATTCTGTGGCATGGCATAATGGGTCAATTATAAATAATTTGTGTTGATAGTCTTGGCTGAATTTTGTTAGTGAATTGGCAACCTTAATGTGCTGAATTGCCTTCAGTTATTTTGCTTTCCATTTTTGATACTGTTATATTTGTACATGTAAGTATTAGAATGTGTTGCTATGAAAATGTTTACTGTTCATTATCTTTATGAAAAAAGTCATGTATATTTAGAGTTTGGGACCACTGATTTCATGTACCACTTAAAAAAACTACAATTCTATAATGTAAGAAAGAAAAATGTAGTGTATAGTAAATATAATAAACTGTATTTCTCTATTTATCTAGGTCCATCCAAAATATTGTGGTTGTTAATGAATATGGTCAGCTATAATGGTGTACCTGTGCAGATTTTCTTGTTTTGCAGACCTGCCATGACTATGTGTTTACTTGGTAAATTCAACCAGCACCCCAACTGTCAGCACACGCTAGTTAGAAATTTGTCTACATGTTCTGCAAGAGAAACAGGGTCTTCATATAGTAGTATCAAAAACTGTAAAATGATGAAGAATCCAAAACCAGTTCCAAACATATTAGTTAAAGAATACCGATTACAAAACAAAAGTAAATGTAAAAGTAAGATACAGCTAGATAAAGAGAAAATATTTGGATTTTGCAGAATGACCAGTGTGTTCACACCACAAACAGTGTCTGTTCGAAAGTTCTATTCATTTGAAGTTTCTTGTACACCATCTGTAATACTAAGTCAGATTTATCATGCACATAAACATGCACTAAAGAGAGGCATGGCAGGTCACAGCAAGTGGCAAAATATACGTCACATCAAGGGAAGCAAAGATGCCACGAGAGCCAAATTGTTTGATAAGTTAAGCCGCTTAATAAGACAAGCTGTCATAGGTGAGTTTGAATCATTTATTATTTTTTATTATTATTTATAATTACCTTAAAAAATGTTATGATTTAATTTATGTATAACTTAACGTAAACTTTTGAAGCTTTTTATTGAGATACTTATATAGCTCGAAAGTGCGAAAGTACCTGTCCCCTATATTTAGATGTAAAACAAAATTTCAACTAAAATACCTAAGCTAAGGTTTGAGAAGTAAGACATGTATGTTATGACTATGAATTATTTAGTGTATGTTGTGTTATTCATTACTATAGAAGGAGGAAGTGCTGATCCTAAACTTAACAGTAAACTGGCAAGTTTAATTGAAAAGGCAAGGTCTAACAACATGCCTTCTGCCACTATTGATGGAATTCTGAAAAAGTCATTGGTGAGAATATAATTAACTTAATTATCTACTATTGTGAAAATATAATTATGATGATGAATTCAAAAAGGTGTACAAAAGTGCTACTACATATATAGACAATTTTATGTTGTATAAAATGATATATACGAAGAATAACTCAACTCGTGTTTTAAACTGTTGATTAAACTGACAGTTGTGTGAATCATGTTTTTAAAATACTTCCAGAAATCAAAAGAAGGTATTAGAAGTAGATCTAGATTCAGAATTCATATTGTTAAATTTAAAAGTAAGAAATTTTATGTAACCTTGTATTACGTGTTGGAATGTGTACTGAGATTAGCTATTAAAGCAATACCTGATTTAAAGAATTTTAGCTAATATGTGGGGAACTTTTAAGATTTTGATCTGTTATTTCCTAGAACACAGAAACTCTAGATAATGTTTAAATTGTTAGATGTTTGACGATCTTTCAATAGGTATTTTGTATGAATAGTAGAATGGAAAGAGTGGAACTGTAAATTTGAATATTAAAAGGTAATATGTTTAAGTAACAAAAGACTAAGTGCAGACTTGTTTCTGACAAAAAATGTTTTCAATAAGAATTATAAACTGCTGAAATGATTTTTATGCATAGTTAGTTTATATTCTATTCAATGGTTTTGAGATAAGTATGTGAATGTGAAGGGTTACATGTACATTTAAAATGGATTAACAAAAAACTTGAATGTTCTGGACTGAGGGTGCTCACAGTAGGCTAAATTGACTTCTGTCATCTTGCCTTTTATGTGGCCTTATGTGACTTTATGGACAATATTTTTGTTTTTTAATTTCATTTATTAATGTCATTAGGCTTGGAATTCAAGATAATTGGTGTGTACATGTAGATAAGTATACCTGTAAAGGGGGTTAGCATCCTTTTCCTTGTTGTATTCTATGTTTTATATTTTGTGTAGAAACGTTTAACACATGTAAGTAAACATTTTTGGAAGAACTTAGAAAAGAATAAGTATACCTTATCATAATTATGGTTTTCAGGAAATCCCATAAATGAACATTTTTACTTCTTAGTATGTGGTGGAATATTTACTCTTGTTTTTGGTTTACATGAAACAATTTTAATACTTTCATTAAAATATGAGCACTAGAGTGTCACTAAGTCTGTAAAGCAGACTACTTATATTGTTAGATATGAAATAAACGTTTTTGAATAAGCTTTAATTGCTTGTGATTAATCTAAACATAGTTATCAAAAAGAATAGGAACAAAAAAGCATTAATTATGCTTGAAACTTCATTAGTCATTTTTTATTAATTTAACTAGTTTAACAACACAGCTGTTTGAAAATATGTATATTTTATCTACTTTTCTGTAACTTTCTCTTCTATAAAAGTAAAAAAAAAAACCTAATCATCATACCTAGCAAACACATGATTCGACTAATACAAAACACTATCTTAGTGATCATGCAGGTATTTTTCATAACTGGTATTTGTTTAGTTGAAAATTAAAGTTAATTGCTAAATTACATTATGTAGAATAAAATTTTTTTGATGAATAAAATCACAATAACCTACTTCCATTATACATAATTTTATAATATTTAGCACTATTGCACACTATTAAAAGAAAGAAAAATTACTGACTACTTTACTTTGATTAATGACTTTCTAGAACAAAAAAACAAGGACAAGTTTAGTAGAAGTAATGGGACCTGGTGGCTGTAGCTTAATAGTGACTGTCGAAACTGATAATTTGTCTCGTCTTATTCATGAAATCAAACAAACTTGCCGTAAACACAGGTACGTAGTGATTGGTAGTTAATTGAACATGTGAATGGTTAAGTATTACATTCATCATTATTTAAAAAAACATTATATTTATGTAACTGAAGAAATAATGGCTTTTCAGTAGGTTCTTTCTTAAATTTTTGTTATTTGTAAAACATTTCAATTGCCGATTTGATCATCTCTAGCAGCACCTGCCGCCAACCTTTTTTTTTCTTTTTTGCTCTTATGTATCATTGATTAAGAAATATTGTACTAATTGATTAATTGAATGTAAATTATTAATGGAGCCTTTGACCAATCAATTAGTAAACACCACTTATTGCATAGTTCTATTCTTTACTAATTTTTGAAGAGTAAAATATGATATTTCCTATCATCACAGCAGTTTAATGTGAAATGTAGAGAACATAAAAAGTGTAGGTAAATCATTAAAGAAATTTTCATGTAACTCAAAATTCTATGTAAATGGTGGTTATGATTATAAAACATGATTTCATGAGTACATTTCATAGTTAGGTATCCTGTAAAACACTTTTAAAGCCCTCTGATTCTTTGCATAGTGAAAATGCTGTTTAGTAATAAAATACTGTATTTGTCAGAATATAATGTGCACTCAATTTTAAAAGGTTAAATTGAAGACAATTTTTTTACACATTAGTTGTATAAAATGTATTGAATAGTTTGTAAATACAGTAAACAAGTATCAATGTATTAAACATTTTTGGAAATCTTTCATTGAAATTTTTTTTAATGTCATTTTTCAAAATTTATTGAAATGTTTACACCAAGCTAATCATTCGTCTTCACATAAATATTCATCATCACTAGAATTGTTGCTAACATCGGATTTGCTTCCTTGAACATTTGCTTCGTCCTCTTCTGTCATCATCCATCCCATCTGCTGAATTGGATATCCAACATTCTTTTTTAAACCTTTAATGATGCTTTAATGATTTTTGGTGGTGCACATTATATTCAGGCAAATATGGTACTAATTTTTAAGGAAAAGCCAGATTAAATACCATTTTGTAGATTGGAAAACTAGTTTTTACAGTCAATCTTATGACAGGGTGAAGCTTAAGATACAGAAGACCATACATATAAAGCTTACATATATATACACCTGGAAAAAAGTTAAGCACCCCCAAATATTTTTCAGGATTGCTTATTGAAAATAAGGTTTAATTTTCATGATGTTGAGCAATGTTCATTATTTCAAACATAATTAAAAAGATGTGAGCGTTCAGGTGTATCATTTAAATCAGGCGCATTTTTTTCCCCACGTGCAACTTGCTCCCTTCTTCACGTCCAATATGCACTATTTTCTCGTGCATCAAATCCATATTTAAGTCCCAAATTTCTGAATGCAAAATCATTTTAAGTAAGAATGGCAAGAAGACGGATATCAGAGGCGCAGAGATGGCAAATTATTGGCATGAATTCCGCTGGTATGTCCTACAAGGCGATAGGTAGACAGCTTGGCTATCATTACACAGTGATCAGCCGTTTGGTCAGAAAACCATGTTGCCACCCAGAATGTTAAGGAAGATAGGAGCCTTGGTAGATTGGTCAGACGAAATCCGTTTACAACAAGCACCCGTCTTAAAAGGCAGTGGTTACCTGGTCATAATCTGTCAACCAGAACAGTAAGAAATCGTTTAAAATCTGCGGGACTTAAGTCAAGGAGAGT
>NW_013665717.1:903075-930330 GCF_000517525.1 Limulus polyphemus
GAACGTCGAATCTGAATCACTTGAAAAAAACACGGGGGTGCTTAACTTTTTTCCAGGTGTATAGTTGTCCAGTACATTTTGTTTTATTATATTGCCAAATACTAAAGCCTATTTTATTCAAATAATTTACTTACTGGAATTTATCTTGAGGAAAAATATTTCTTCTAAAAGCAATCCTGTTGATATATAACAGGTTGAAATTTTTAAGAGTAAAATTACTTTCAATACATTTTTGATTTGATATTTTAGTTCTTTTATACTTGATGAAGGAAGAGCAAAAGTTTTATTTGATGAAAAAGTGATTATTCGAGTTGGAAAGACTAAAGATGGTGTTCACATTGATCATGAAGCTGCCTTAGATGATGCAATAGAATCTGGAGCAGAGGATGTGCAAGAAACTGAGAATGAAGATGGAGTACCTAATCTTCAGGTAGACATTTAAATAAAGTTTCTAGTATCAGGAACAAGAAGACAGAAATTTAAATTTGTATATATTGTTTATATAACTAAAACAAAAATGGTATTTATATAATATTTTTCTGATTGTGAATAAAAACACGAGTAATACAAATTGATTATGCACACAGAATATCAACTCAGATTAGTTCAATTTTTCATAGAGTATTTAATTGAAATTGCATCCTTTCATTATTTTCAACATAAATGCTAATTTAAACTCACCATTATCTTATTACTAACAATAATTTAAGAATTTTTCATAATGCCCCCAATAAAAATTTGCTACAAAGAATATTACTGAAACAATGGTTTAATGTATGATTGAATTGTAAAGTTTTGTTTATCTTGTATTTCATCATGAAATGGATGGTTTTTGGTATAATCACAATGACGTTTTTTGTAGAATTATTCTATATGCTTGTTAGAAAGATTACCAACTTTCCTGGAAGAATAGCTTTCTTAGGATTGGTCAAATTATATGTAATAAGCAGACTTAAAATTAACTCTCTTTTTTTCTCTTACACATAAAGTGCATTGATAAAAAATGTTTATAGTATCAGAAGTTGCATTTAAAAAAAATGTAAGTCGTATCAGTTGCTTTTTGAATCTGATATGTAATAACAACAAGAACAAATATGTTGTTTAGTTAAAACTCAGAACACTACTTTTGTTCTTACATTTTTATTTCTCAATTTAGCTGAAAACTTTACATATTTAATTATATTATTTTAAATTTTGAAAAGTATTTCAAAGTTGTTTTTATTTTTTTCTTCAGTTCATTTCATCTCCTGCTGAGTTTCCAAAAGTAAAGAAATATCTTGAGCAGGCCAAGTATCCAATTGAGGAAACTGGTTTAGAATTTTTGCCTCATGTACGTGTGGCTCTTAGTGAAGAACATATGCAATTAACTGGACAACTGATAAATTTACTAGAAGATATACCAGATGTTGTTAAAGTTTTTGATAATATTGAATGATTGGAGTTATATGTCTTATGTTTAGTAGTTTTACCTATGAGTGGTTTCATTTTTAAAAAGTTTGTTATATAAATGCACATACATGTAAAAAGAGAAATTGTGGAGTAAAATACATGCAATTAGACAATTATTCTCTGCAGTTCCTTAGAAGTAAGGTACTAGTGATTAACATGTAACAATATGTAGAGAAGACATGTTTAATTTTTTTCAAATTTGATGTGTTTACAAAATACTTTATAAAACAAGAACTTGACGTTGTTTCTTTAATATTTATGTAAGCTACATTTATACAAATTATCTAGAATTCCCTAAACTCCTAATCATTTACAGAGAAATTTTAATGTTTACTACATTTAGCTAATTACATCTGTAGAACTACTAGGATCTCTTGTAATGCATCAACTCCTTATCATCAAGAATTATGTAAATTTTTATTGGTTCATTGTGTATGCTATGTCTAATTTCATATACAAAATTGTAGGAATGCTCTAACTTTTGGTTAAGTAAAGAATATATAGTTAGATAACTTTTTTTTTCCATGCTGTTTTAATATCATACAATTACGTTTTCCATAGGAATTTTAAATACAATTTTATTTATATGTGGGCTTATTTTGTTGTAATAAACTTTTTTTTTTAGGATTATTAAGATTCTTTAGTAAAACACAATGTGCAATATAAATAAGCAAGCAAAGCTTACCTGAAGATCTAAGGTAGATTATAAAAGAGATTTTTTTAGTCTGTTTCTCTATATTATTCTGTATATTAGTGGTTAATTCCGATATCTAGAAATGCATATAAAAAATTCAAATATTCCAATAAATGTTGTTATACAACATGGAAGTTATAATGCTGTGGTGTAGTTCCAATACTGGTTATGATCTTATATTGACACAACACACAAGCCAGTTGAGAAATCATTTTGGGAGAGCAACATCTCTCCTGTTCATAAAATCAAGTATAATTCCTACAAAAATGATTTCTGTTTTAATATGACCTTATTGAATATTTCAGTATTATGTTGGGACAGTAAGAAATTTGTCTTGCTTTATCATAAATCTCATTACATTTCAAAAAAGCATGTTTGAATTTTTGTAAAGGTATGCTTTTGTGTTATGAGTACTGAAACAATGTGTTTCATAATCATAATACAGCTTGTAACTTTTTGTACATAAGTCATTCAGACATTATGTCATAAACTACTAGACACAGGTTTGTAGCTAAGATAATGTTAGCAGCAAATATTTAGGCTTATCTGTTTTGGTGGAAACTCATTTATATTGTTTAGTAGAGAGAAATTGGTACAGGAATGATTAACATTGTTATAATAAAACTAAAATATTTTGAAAAGGGAATTGTATTTTAACTGAATATTCTTTAACATCATTAAGTTACAGTGTATATAATTTATATGGTATGTATTTTTTCATGATTCTAATACTAAAGAAGTAAGTACAAAAATTATAATAAAACTTGTAGGGAGTTTTTAACAGTTTGAGCATATACTTTACTATAATTTCAAGATTCTAATTACTAAAACATTAATTGATATTTTTGGTGTTAATTATCTTCTAACTCAATAGAAAGGATAAAATTGTTCAAAATAAGTATGTTACGTAGGGTAATATAACACTAAGTTTTCATAGCAGTGTACATATACATATAGAAGTGTTTTTTAGATATGTAAAGCAAGTCAAATCAACTTCAGTAGTTTCAAATTTCAGTTATAGGATTTTAAGCATTACACGAAGGACCATAGAAATCTTGTTTCCTTTAAATTGAAAGGATAACTAACTGGCAAAATCAGTGACAAAAAGTCATTATCAGAGTTGCTGTTCAAGTAGTATGTTATTGAAATACATAGAAAAAAAAAGGAAATATTTTGACTCTAATTTCAGCTACCCCTTAAGAAGAAAACTGTGAATGTTTGCCATTTTGTTTCTGTTAACTAAGCTGACTGAAATTAGTGTTGTAGAATTTAAGTTTTTTTTTTATTATTCTGAGCATTTCATTGAATACATAAATATCGACTTCTAATCATTGATCTTACCAGTCCTCCTTTACTGTATATTTATCTATTTCAAAAATATTAGTACGTCTAACGAGAGGAGATAAATAAATACACATTGCTTTTTTTTTGTTATGCTGATTACAACAAAATTTTATCTAGTTGTTTTGGATTTGTATACAAGAAACATTTGTCAAACAGTGACTCATAAATATCTAACCATTTATCTCTCTTTCATTACTCTGCTCACATATTCTTCAGTCTTTTGCTTTTTTTGTGAATTTATTATAAAGTTAATTTTTTTACTACAGTTTTTCTTAAGTTGGGGTATCTTGTTGGGTGACAACATTGATATTTTTCCTTATTTTGATGACTAAGTTAAATTAGTTTTAATATAAATATTATTCAGTTGTGTAAGATTTCTTTCTTGAAAATTTTTATTTTAATCCAACTTCTGGCAATGGTAGAGCCAATGGTCTATTTCTCCTTGTTATTAAATCTGTATTTGATGTATTGAAAGACAAATTTGTCCATGTTGATTGCTTATTGTGATCTTCATACAGTTGTTTAAATGCTTTTGGGATAAGTTGAAATTACTAATTCTATTTCTATGTGGGTCTTATTGATTATGATTTGCTTATAATTTTATTTGTCTGGATTGTAGCTTTCAGGATTCCTTGTTTATTGGTTAGTCTGTTTAATCAAGTATGTGTAAAGTTCTCCAAGTTAACACCAGTTGCTTAAAATACATTATCATGTCTGCCTCATGTGCCTTTCTCCTTTCACTGAAATAATGCATGAGAAGATCTGTGTCTTCCATTGTTTTGGCAAATATGCTTTAGTTGGCTGTCAAGGAATAGTTACTTTAACACAAAACTGTTCCTGCTTCATAATGATCTGATCCTAAGGCTATTAAAGAATCAGTATTTAGCCAGTTGTTTGCTAATCTTGGTGAAATGATAATTTTAGTATTTTATTCCTTGGATAATGTGGTTTAACTAGACTTGCATGAAAATTCAGCATGACCTGTTTTGTTGGAAACATTCTAGATATTCTAAACTTCAGTCTGTTTTAGTCACAGTGAGACCAAGATTATCAGCTGGTTTCTATTTTCCATGCAATCTAAAGCATTTGCTCCTTTCTTTGTTTAAGCTGTATTATGCTTATGTTACTGGAAGTTTATTGTATTGATCATTCATTCATGACTCATTAACATTTCTATGCAATGTTACTTCACTCAACTTTCCAGACTGAGCTTTGGACACATTTGATTACTAAAACAATTACTCTCCTAATCTGGAATTTGAAAAAATGTATACAAAACTTTTTACCTTTTTCCATAAAAGTACCTTTATCCTTTAAAAGTGCATGCAAATATAAACATTAAGTCATTTTATTTCAGAAACTGAACTTGTATTTTATAAAAAATATACTTTTTATTTTTTCTTTAATTTGTTGAAATTATAAAGATCTTATTTGTGTTTTATGTTAAATAACTGGATTTGTTTAATTATTTAACACAAGGATTATGAGATATTTCTCTCTTTTATTTTAGTAAGGGACATACAGTATACAAGTCTAATAAAAAATAAACATAGAAATAAAGTCAAGATTCTTTATGGAGATTTCTCCCTTATTCTTAATATTACAAAATCATTTAGAAAGTTTAAAACTTGCATTCAATGTGTCATTACTGAACTTTACATCAGCAGTAAACAGTAAGTACTTTCTTTGTGATTACACTTGTATTACTTTTTGTTCCATAGGCTGGGTTATTATCAAGTAATGCATATTAACACAAACCATTCAAAATATTGCTATTATCAAAACTACATCTTTCTTAGATTAATAACAATCTCAATTTAACACATTCACATGTTTATGTTAATTCTAAAATCATAACAGTAATATACAACAGCTATAAAAAGTAATAATAGAATTACTAACACTAAGCAAAAACTGAAGAAATTTGGGCAGGGAAGGCAGGTAAAAAAAAAATCATTAGAAAAATAGTAGCTATATTTTTCTCTACTAATTACGGAGGCTTGCAATGGTATTATAGTCTTGAAATTTTTACATGTTCTACAGTAATTCTTGTACTTTGAATCCAAAATTTATATACTTTTTTTTCACAAAACATCATAATGCAATACATAATTTTGAGACTAAAGGATGTAGATTTCACAAAAAAAATGGGGATAAATGAGGGTGAATATTTGTTTGACATCAATGTTCTTCCCTTTTCTTCAGTTTGTTTGTATTCTTGTTAACAAACAATAATAATAATAAAATGTTCATTGTGGTAAACAAAATAATATTTTGATCCTAGTAAGAGTTGTTTTCTTCCCGATATGTGATTAAAAATTTTTTTTTCAAAACCTGCATAGCTGAATTATGGAAAATCCGAGCATGTGTTATTGATTGTAAGTATTGTAACTTACAATAAATTATAAGAAACATATATAATATATTTATTATTAAAAAAATTGCATTTTAAATGTGGAATACATAATTTCAAATGTACTTAAGAAAACACACATCATTAATTCTTTATATTTTGAAATTAAAGGCTATATTCCTGTCTATTTTGTCTGCTCAAAACATTGCAATGGTTCACTTTTCAAAACCTTTTATACAGGTTTAGTACCTGAACCAGTAGTGAGTATGTGTATAGACACTTTGTTGATATACTACAGCCAATGTTCATGGTACTTTTTTCCAAGCTTACGCAATTAGCTGCCTAATCATTAATTATATTTATAAAAAAAAACAATATGCAAACTAATAAAAAAATAAATATTTCCTCTAACATCTCATAATCCTAAGTGAAAAACATCCTTTTGAAGTAAAAGAATTAAGTACCGATTTGTATATTTTCTCACTTAGATTGAGTTTGAAAAAACATCAGTATTATATTAGAACCAGCATCACACTGGAGAAGGCATCCACAATACAACTTAAACTATTTTTGCTTTAATTTGACTTTTTTTTTAGTACGTTGTATGTACCTTTAAAAACACTTCTCACACTTTTTGCTTATCATGATTGAAAAAAAATAAATAATTACATGAATATGCTGTACATAACATATTAAGTTACACTTGATGTATCACAGGCTGCTACAGAAACACAGTGCAATATACTGAAATTTTAATTTATTGGCTATTATTTGAAATTTAATAATAGTCCAAAGATCAGTGTTTGTATTATTCCATTCATCAATAAGCTCCAAGAAATAATATTTCTTCCAAGGTGAAATGTGCATGGCTTTGTCAAAATAATACTTTGAACATTAAGCTTCTTTTTTGGGGAAACTTCAACCGTTTTATTAATTGATTTTTCTAACTATAATCAAACAAAGTAATCATTTCTAATTCATGGATTAAAAAACTTCCTGAAATTACAGCTTTTTCAGCAATCACCATGTGCAGTCCTTTACTATGGAGGTTACAGAAATTACTCTTCATGGGGGTTTAATTCTTCACCCATATTTAAACTTATTTAGAATCAAAGATTATTTAAGGCTGTCTAATTGGCTGGTACCTCTTTAGATCCCTCCCTCCCCAAATAAGATATACTTTGGGTCATGTTGAGTAAAAAGACTCATATTATTACTAACCAATTTCATGAATTAACAACCCTCATAAGTTGAGCTACAACATTGATAAATACAATGAGATGCTACCTAATTAAACTTAAAGTGTTTTGTGAGAGAATTTTATTATTAATGACTTTTATAGCCACTTTTAACTGCTTCCATTTTGAATCAATAATTATGAGTTTCTAGCATTCCAGTTGTAAGTCACTCGACTCGCAATCTGAGGGTCACGGGTTCGCATCCTTGTCGCACCAAACATGCCCACTTGGGCGTGGAGCTAGCAACTCCACCCTGATAACAATCTGCTACAGAAACTGCAACAACACTTCCGTCGGCGAAGTGTTGTTGTAGCCCTATGTTCCACTAGGAACGACGGGAACTAAGAAAGAAAGAAAAAGAAGCATTCCAGTTGGTTAATGTGTACAATGTCTATTATTAAAGCTCAATCCATCAGATGGATAACAGGCATTATACACCATAAGCCTTCAAGTTGATGTCTTATAAAGGATAATTAATTATAAGTAGAGTTGTATCCAAAATAACCTCATGAGCTCTGGTACTGACTGAAAGATCTGGTAAGCAGCAGCACTGTACAAGAAATAAGTGGTTGAAATTGAGTGTGGGATCTTTTTACTGGAAACATTATTAACTCTTTGCTGTTTTCCCCATAGAGGAATACTTGATATGCTTTCTACTTCTATTCCCAGGGACTAAATGGGAGTACTTAGTACATCTGATATTTATATTTCCAG
Source organism: Limulus polyphemus (assembly GCF_000517525.1). Taxonomy (NCBI): domain Eukaryota; kingdom Metazoa; phylum Arthropoda; class Merostomata; order Xiphosura; family Limulidae; genus Limulus; species Limulus polyphemus. The sequence continues at coordinate 910,868 of NW_013665717.1, forward strand.
AAACTATATGGGCAGACTTGGTACACCACACTAACATGTATAAACGTAAAAGACTCTTGGCTTTTCATAGTCTCATCTATCATGGTCCTCCGAGACATACTGCTTATATAGCTACATTTTCATTCACAAGGGGACAGCTTGAGCTGGGCAGTATTCCACAAAATAACCTACAATTGCTATGATTATGGCATTTTGTTGAGGTGATATTTTTTTCTTTTATCACCCACATTTGTTTACAGAGAGAAAATTCAATAAACGTGAATGGAATAAAAAAATGTCAACACACAGAACAAGGAAAAAAGCTTATTATCACTGCTATTGATGATAATGAAATACAAAATGAAAGCTCTGGTGAATTACTTGAAAGTTAAGATGCAGACAACGAATCTAGTGAATAATCATTGGAATATGAGCTTGAAGAAACCCAAAATAAGAAGCTTAAAGAAATAACAAGTATGCTTCTAGCTACCATGGCACATATTTCTAGTTGTGAACTAATGTTTTGATAAGGGTTTTCTTACACTGAATCCAATGGCATAGTTTGAAGAAATCCTACAAAGACTATAAGAATTAAATACTTTTGTAACTGATATTAACAGTTAATGCAAATGTACTTATGTAATATAATATTTATGTTAATGTGAGTTTCAGTTTAAGTTTGCTCATGTCAAGAAGTTATTCTCAATTTAATATAACTTCAGTCATGCACATATACATGAACTTGCAAACACCAATTCTGTTCAAGTACAACACAAAGTTCCAAGATACTTATGCATATGCACAAATTTCTACAAATATAGAAGAAAAAACCCCCATAAATTGTCAACTATTTAGACTTAAGCTCTAGAAATAAGGAAACACATGCATTCTCTTATTCCTCAATCTGGCCACAAAATAAGAATGATGTTGTTTTTTTTGTGAGAATTAACATTTAACATTGTTTAAACTACTGCATAGTATTTTAAAGATTAAGCTTTATTTACATTTATGATATATGCACAGCCACTACTACAGATCTGTTTTTTTTAAAAGTAAGATTACAAATACAATTTTTTATTTTAAATTCTTTCATTTCATGCAGCATGTTAAAAAAATGCTAAACATCACATTTACATCACTGCACAGTTACTGATGAGCTTCATTAATTCATGACACTTTTTGTTTCAAAGTTAAAAATACATCTAATAAAATATTATAAAAATCCTCAAAAAAATTATGTTGTTTGAGATGATAAACATTGCACTAAATCACCAATAGAATATTTTTGTTGTTGTATTACAAGTTTGAGAAGAGGAATTAAATTTCTTAAACATCCACTTCATCAGATAATGGAAGACAAAACAGAAAGGGCACTGGGCAAAACTAAGTAAAAAATAACTATATCTGCTTGCATTAAGTACATAATTTCTACAAAGGTACACTGTAAGAGTGAATACGTTAAAGCTGTAGTGTCAATCACCTTAGTAAGGCGTTTTCACTCTCAGTCATTTCATAAAAAATTAATTTCTACTAAGCAAATTATAAATATTTGTACATCACTATTTTAAAACATCAATGCAGTTGCAAAGATAATTGATGTCAGTTTTTCCACTTCACTGTACCATTGTGGTTTAGGCAGTAGAGAGATTTGAATAGATATGTTTGTGTACAATCATGATAAAGGAAAATCATCACTTATATGCCCAAGAACTGAGTATATATATATCTGTAATTTATATTTTGTTTTCATTATGGTTTCTGTTGTTCCACTTGAGAATGCATGTTTAAGTAGTTCTCAAACCACCAGATCTGTGAGTGAGTTCCCTTACATTCTGTTACGTACACATCCTTGGTTGCTTTGCTTCCAGCAACATCCAAACATTTACCTGTTTCTCTGTGGATGATTGGCCCACCCTAAAAATTGCAATAATGGCTAGTATATTTACATTTACCCTATGGTTTTTACTTAAAACACAAATAAACAGAAATCTTAACCAGTAAAACAAAATATACTTTTTAAGGAAACATCTCAGTATTAATAGTTTTCTTTTATACTTATGAAAATTTTAAATGTTTCAACTTCACATGGATTATTTCTTAAATTACAATACAGAAATTACAGTTCAGATATTAAGTATACCAGATACTATTTTAAATTACATGCAGAGTATTCAAACTATAGCCTGTGGATGCATGTGCACACTACTAACTTTTTTGTAATAATCTTACCCTCATATGGTGCCACTCTTGGCCTTCACCTCTACCATGACATTTCACCATCATAACCTTCTGGTACTTAGAAGTTTTGTATAATACCTCTGCACAATTTTCTTCTTGCCTAAGCTCATTGCTTGCAGAAAGAGAGAACACCTATAAAGCAGAAAGAGGGCTACCATGTGATTATCAATTAATTATAAATTACAATTACAAACTTTGTTGATAAGAACTACAGTTTATACTTAAGCTTTCTTACAGAAAAGCACAGTGACATTTTCACTGCTATTACTTAAGTAAAATAATTTAATGACTAAACACAATATCTTAAATCCCTCTGTTTTGATGAAACACCACTTTCAATTTTGTTTTTTAAATAACTGTTCTGATGTAATTAATAAGTACTGTAGATCTAAAACTGAAATGCAGTATTTTGAGTGGAAATTTTTTTTATTATTATTTAAGTTTGTAAAAAATTAACCTTCTAAAAGCTTAAAAAAATTGAAATCACTTTCACTGTCTGCAGCCAGTTGTGGGAAGGTAGTTGCTCTTAATAAAACAATATTATAAAAGTATAATAGACTGCCACAACTAGACCACTGTATTTCATGCATAAAATGTACCTCCTGAAGCTAGCATTCCAAGACCAATAGTGATCACACATCTATAATAAATCATATTTATAAAACCTATTGAAGATTTCTATGTTAAAACATGGTTCATACAAAATAACAAGAATTTTAAAATCCCAGGACTTTCTAGGACCAAATTCTCATTTTCAAGGACCTAATCTACTGATTTTAACAGAAGTTGAACTTACACTAAAATTAAATAACTAGTTTTATTATACTTTATAAAAAAAAACACAGTTATAGCTGTACAAAACTTTCTAGCAATAATAGTAACACCTGAGCCATAAAAAAAAAAGGTTATGAAACAAGCCATTAAAAGAAATTTTGAAGAAAGCACTAAGGAATTCTTCATACACACAAATATGTATTTCAACTTTTCCCAACTTCAGTTTAATAACAAGTAATAAAGCCTTCTTTCTTCCAAAAATTGGAGCTAAAAACTTCATTAGTGTAACCAAAAACAAATTATGTTTATTAAACATATTACTTCAACTTGTATCTGAACATACATAATGACATGTTAGCATTACAATAAAGCAAGTATTCACACTTGTATTGTTACCCAGACAACTTTCATATTGTTGAACTCGTTAAAAAATATTATATACATCTTGTGGTTTTTCCCACACAATTGCATTCCATTATTTTTAAATGCTTTCTCAGTTTATTGCTGCAGTTCCACCTAACAAAGAACTTTAAATTTTGTACTTATGGTCCCGACTGTTCCCGAATTATTTAGTAATTGGGCCCAAAATGTCACTTAAAATATATCAGCCTAGCTTGATCAGTGTATAAATTATGGGTGACCTTATCACTTATAAAGTGAGAGGCAGTCTTTAATGGTGGTTAAGGTTATGACATTCATTTTATCATGTGACTGCCATTTGAATTTGACTTTCTCTCTCTCTCTGTTTATTAAAAAATTTTAAGCAATAACTGATGAAGAACTTAGACTACAAACATTAATTATTTTTAGTGTTTATGCCACAGCTGGAATCTGGAAATTTTTTAAACATGCATGTTTTTTATCATATCAAAAATTTTATGATTTTAGATTTCTGCTAAATAAGTCTTGAGCTTATTTTACGTTTGCAGTATCATTCCAAAAATAGCTACATGACACTTGTTCACTTGCAAACTGAGGTACACAGTTCAAAGTCTGATTGTGATTGGTGTTGATCATTTTCTGGCAAAACTGAGATTAACACGGTGATACAACTTGTTGTCAATAAAAACAGAGAATATGAGAGCAATAAAGTTAGGTTTTCAAGGGTTTACCAGGATATTCAGAACTGAAATGTTGTTTACAAAATTCCATGGCTTTCCATTATTTTCATGACCTGTGGGAATCCTGAAAATCCTAATATTATAAGACAAAAGAGCAAAGAATTTATCCCTCCAGATTCCAAAAAAGTATAATTTTTTAGGTTCTATTACACTGTTGACATAAGTATGTGATCATCACTGATGCTGCAATGCCAACATCAGGAGACAAGTTCTACTTATAACCCCCAGTCTTCTGGCTGTTTTTATAGTTCTAATTAGAAACAACTACCTTTCCACAAATGGCTGCAGATAAGGAATGTTAGTTTTAGATTTAGAACTTTTTTGAGTTTAAGCACCAATAATTATTCTTAATACACATAAATATTTTTTAAAACATGGGAGGCCTCCAAATAAAGATTAAATCTGACACCTACTGTATCCTGACTGCTTTACAAATCCCATCTTCTCCAGATACCTCTCTTACTAAGTTTCCTTTTACCATTACCACTATGTAATTTGTAACCTACTTTTACTTACATTTGGTTTCCCTATAAGTACATTCACCATAAGTATATTAAACTAACAATAGTAAATTTATGTAGCTATTAAAAATCGTTTTGAATAAAATCTTCAAAAATTTGAATAATTTGACCAACCTAACACATAGCATAAGGCACATATCACTTCTACTCTGTTCATAAATACTTGGAGTGTACATATTAGAGAACCCAGTTTACACACAGTCTGAAATTCACCAAATGATTAACAAAGTATCTAACAATCTCGTAATCGTTTTTTTGAAATATTGAGAATTTTAATCTCATAACTGTTACAATACAAAATGAACCACTAGAAAAATGAATATAAAAATTATGTGTAGGCTTTAATATACAATTCAAATACACCTAAAAAACTACACACACGTATGTGTATAACTTTTATTACATTAAAACCTACACGTGTGTGATTGTTTTATTATTGTTTGTTACTTGAATGTAAATTTCACTCATTGTTTAAATAAAATTATTGTGCCGATTGATTTTTTTACATGTGGCTTATTGTTAGAAATTTGAAATGATAATCAACAAAATGTGTGCATATCATAGTATAATACACATATGCATATATATTCTGTACACAGATTATGTCCAAAATGTATCGTCTATTTGTAATGCATTGAAGGAAAACATAAATAATGACCAAAGAAAGTACCCTGCACACGTAAATCATACTTATAATTTCTATACTCATGTATATTATCATTACTATGCAACAATCATAAATGTTTGCATGCTAACATGTACATACTTTTATTCGTTTTAGGATTTTTAATACATGATAAATTTACTTGATTCATTACAACACCCTTCTGGCTCTTGCAGTGGTGTAGTCCTAGTGGTTCAGATTTGTCTTCATCTCGGTTCAAATTATCTAAACAGAGATTACTAACAGGGTTACGGACCTACATGAAGCATAAAAGGGAAAAGAAGAGTATCAAATTACCAAAATTCAACAATGCAATACATATAGAAAACCTAGAAATTTCATAAATCATTTATTTATTAAATTAGCTCCTTTGTCTTGAAGTTCCTTTCCAATAAATGTATGTGAAATACAAAATTAAAAATGTATGAATCATATATATATATATATATATATATATATATATATATATACATATATTTTGATATAAACAAATGCGTTCAGATACATGCGTAACATATGTATGCTCCCAGTATGCTAGTTAGTATATTTTTAATTATGAAATTACCAAAGTTTTCTTTATTACAAGAACAAGTACAGCACCATACAAGGTTCCATTGTATTAGATTCTCAACCATTGACCTGACTGGGTTGAAAAAGAGCTAATATTGCACAAAACTGTAGTTGTCTAATTATCATGGTATGGATTTTATACAGGTAAGCTAATATGTTTCCCATTTATACTGTGCTTCATAACAATACAAGGAACACTTGATTTTTAAATCTAAGGAGGATAACCTAAAACTTGTTTTCAAATTGAAAGAGTAGAAACGTGTATATACGAACAAAAGTACTATTAGAGAGGCACTCAGTAGGGCGCATACCTCCTCCATGCAGTGTTGATCATATTCAGCTCTCAAAAAAATATGAAAATATGTCCATATGTCCACCATTATCAACAGATAGAGACCATTTTTGACAGGACAATTAGGAATAATATTCTATATATGTCCATCAAGTTTCATCAAAATCCAATCATTTTTGACTAAGTTATAGAGCAAATATAGTGTGAAAAATTGGTCCCTATATTAACAGATAGGGATTTTTTTTATTTTCGTGACCTTGCTGTGACTTTGACTTTCCAAAACCTAATGCTAATCACTTCTAAGTTGGGTCATAGTTCACATGCATACCAACTTTCTTCTAAATCCATTCACCCATTTTTGGAAAAAAACTTGCTGACAAACACATAAACAGGGATGAAAACATAACTTCCATCCACCTTTGATAGTGGAGGTAATAAGCCAAATTTCACACTTAAAGTCACTGGATTTATCTTCTGTTAATAACCTAACTGAACCAATGTAATCTGATACTGCTTAAGACTAAAGTTCTTAACTGGTTATAGTATGGGTTTTGATGCTTGATGTAAGCTAACAATTTGTTATTATAATATTAAAAACCAAAAATGACACACTGTACATGTTCATCTATTATTTATGTAAAAAAATAATTACAAATGACAACAAAATATGTAGTTAAAACTTACAATTCCAAATGCAAAAACATTCTGATCAAAAGTGAATTTTTGTGGATATATATTCTCCAAATACCACTCAAAATCCTTGCACTGTAACTTATCTCGTAGCTCAAGCCGCTTAGTGATATCCCCGTAATTAACATGCTGAAAGAGGAAAAAAAAATTATAACAAACATGCTTTATGCTGGTTTTTTTTCCTTTCATAAAACACCTGCACACTCCTTAAACCATGGTAAATGGTAGCAGCCAAATTCAAACTAATAATGAATTTGTTATAAATTACAATACAAAAACTCACCAACTTAAAGTTATTATTTTCAGCCATATTTTGAGTAAGATCTCACAAGGTTTGGTCATCTTAGCAGATTTATAGACTTGTCCTAAATCATTACACTCAGCTAAAAATACAAAATAATATTCATACGTGTAACATCACTTTCGAAAAAAGTATCTTAAACTTTATAACCAGTAAGATTCAATGAAAACAGGTAGAAAGAAAATGGAGTATGTTGTTATTGACAAAACACACAAAAACACCAGTCATTTGCTATTAATATTCCCTATATATATATATGAAATATTTATATACTTAGAAATAAACTGGTGGATGTTACAAGAATGACTAAATTTCATTAAAAAAATCACAATAGCCATCTACAAGGAGGATTATACTGGTTTTCTGTGATGTAAAATAATACCCTGTACAAAATGTACTTATAATTTTATATATATATTACATAATTCTCTGTAAATTACTCAGAAATGTTAGACCATGTTATTCTATCATTATGACATCTGAAACACCTGGCTTGGTGTAAATTTAGTGCATAAACATACTTTTAGTGAAAAAAGTTCATGATTTGGAAAGAAGTTTAAAATTTTGCTACTTGTTTTATCAATAATTTTATCCATAGTTAGTTCAGCAGTTAAAAAAAATCATAATAATGAAACTAATTATGTTATTATTTAAGAAACATTACTTAGGAAACATAATATTATTATTATGACAAAATATTATACAATTACAAAAGAAAATACATGAATCATTACATACATTTAATTCTTATTTCTTTATATGTACATTACCAATATAACATATATCATTTAAAGGGCAATGAGATTGAGGCTGTTCCATCCACTTCAAAAAGAAATTCAGATCCAGTCCTAATCATTTGAATTTTTATCAAGACTTCCCTTACGTTTACCAAATGAGGTTCATCTTTAAACATTAAAACTTTAAAAGCTCATTAATAAACAATTTACCTTAGTTAGAATAGAATTTACTGTACCTTACAGACAGAAGCTACTTAACCCTGAAAAAAATTAAAAACGTCAAATGATTTCTATTTGTGTGTTTTCATTATAATATTCATGTCCCTCTCTCTTATTAAATAGGCATTTGTACAACACTTATCACCAGCTGGTTGGCATATTAGAATGACATCCAATTACAGAATTCATCACATGATTTATACTTACCACATAAAAAGATCTAGCATGTTCAATCGCATAATTTAATATATGTTCTAAGTTAGCAATATTTCACAATTTGCATCGCTGTCATTGCTAAATTTATTTTTGAGAGATATTAAAAGATTTTCTAGTGTTTATATAACAAAAACCAAATAAATTACATAAATTCACAAGTAAAACAAAACATTACTTCATAATTTGATTGTTTCATTCATATACATCATTATGAATAACTTATGACTGATAAATTAATGGGGCAGCATAAGTATTCATGAGATCAAATGTCAACATACAAAAACTTGTAAAAAAAAATCATACTGTGACTATGCATCCAAAGAAAGCTGATGGTCAATAAGTTAGACTACAACCTGGACTAATAGCTTGGCATTAATTTTGGAATTTTAATTGTTTTTGAGTTTCTTCTTTCTTTGTGACAGTTTACATGGCGGTATCTACCTCTGCATTAACAATTTTTGAAAATAATGACACAATGAGTATTTAAAATTCCATTTTAGTCTAAAAAGATATAAAGATACCTAATTTTGGTCATCTGGTATTTTCAATGTGCAATTACATTCATAAACCATTTACTTAAATAAACTTACACTTTTTCAATATTTGACATTACTAAAAGGCACTCAGCTATGCTTGTTTGTTTGTGGGATATTATGAAAGTAATATGAGGACAATCTGTCCTAGCTGTCCCTTCTTCGGAAGTGATAGACTAGAGGAAAGGCAGCTAAACACCACCAAGTATTAAATCTTGGGCTAATTTAATCAGACAAAATGGTGGGATTTGATTATCCCTCTTATAATGTATCATCCATAGTCCCCAAGCGTGGAACACAATTTTTTTTTTTCACTAAAAGAATCTAAGCTCAACTGTCTGGCATGCTAACCACTGGGCCCATATATTAAGTAATATGTAGATTTCAATCACTTTAAATTCAAAATTTTACAGAGTTAGTTCTGTCAGTTAGACATAAATGGTTAATATTCTTACTGTAAGAATATCTTGAATAGCTTTACCCTAAGATCAGGTCTATGCATATAGAAATATTTCTTGTACTCATCCATCCACACTTCAACTGTCCTCACAGTGTTGATTCCATGAGTATCTTTATTCCCAGGGAAAGAGTAAGGGTGAAAACTACGAAAGATATGGCCTACATGAGAGCAAGGGATGATTTCCAGAGATCCACCGCACATCCAAACCTATTTGTAAGATAATATAGTCAGTGCCTTAGGTAAAGACTCTTCACTGCAACCTTTATATAATACCTGTTTTGTTATAAGTCTACATGAATTAACATTTACATTCTGGTGTATAAAAGTTATTTGTCCTTACTCTTTCAAAACTTTATTCAACTTTCAGTATTTTTGACTAGTGATAAAGAACATATTTATATTTATTTACAAATAAAACAGACTGTGTTTACTTAAAAGATTTTCTTGTAAATGTACATCTTATACATAATTTAGGATTAAAATTGCTGACAATGTTTTCGTCAAAAGTCGTTCATATATTGTTAAAATGTCTAAATTGTACAAAAATCTCACATTCACAATAAAAACTAAGCTATTTCCAAGAAATTATTAATTTAAGAGTATGGAAAAATAAACTTTAAAGTACTAAAGACACCTTTTGTATCCACTAAGGACTGCAATGATAGCTCAACAGGAAAATATTTATAACAATGTTCAACATCCAAATAATTATCCATGTTTAATATGCATATATATTTGATTTATAAGTTATATTAGGTAGATGTTTAAATATGCATATACATGTACATCCGAGTCAAAAACCTCAGATTATGTCTGTTTTTAAAACCCTTTGAGTGATGTTCACTAACTTTTGTGCACATTTTAGAAAGTTTTATTCTTTTCAAATGCAAACTTACTTTAATGCACAGACTGAAAGTAATTTTACTGTATGTTTCATTAATCCTGATCTTTATAGTAAAGTACTAAAATCATCAAAATAAATTTACATGCTCATTAATTTTGGGAATTTGTGATACAGGTTTTATAATTTCAAGAGTATATAACATTAATACATTTGTAGGAAGACAAATTGTACAAATGTGGGCTGATAGTTATGATTACCTAAAAACAAACTAATAGGAAATTATTGTACATAATAAATTATGGTCAGAAATAATCATAAAAAAGCTAACAAGTAATCTAGCAAGATATCAAGTACAAAGTATAACTCATAAAACTAGAAGATTGTCACTATTTATAACACAAAATAAACCTATTAACAAATGATGCAAAACTGAAACCAAAGGGTACCGAGTATAACACTGTCAAACCCAGAGCACATTTAGATACTATTTACAAGGCGCAATAAAGATTTTAGCAAATAATACAAACTTTAAATGTTAAGTATTTTAGGTTATGAAGCAAAACACCAACACAGGGGTCCTTCTAAAAATAATATGAAACCCACAGTACACGCGAGTGTTGTTTGCAAAACACTATATAAATTTTAGCAAATAATACACAATTCTCAAGAAGTATGAAAAGCATAATCATGAGAAAGCCAATGTTATGCTACACACTGTTAATTGCACACAATCAAGTCAATAATATAACAGTGGAATAACAGTTACATTTGAAAAAAAGTGTATTATTAATATTGTTTGTAAAACACAAAAAATACATTACCAGAAATATAAATACATGATAAGCATTACTCTGTAAAAGCTCAAGCATTGTGGTAATTAAATATGAAAAAAAAACCTTAAAACAAACAAAGCAATATTAAACATGATTTACAGTATTCAACATAGCAGTAGTAAGTATTAAGAAATTTTTTTTAAATGTATTAACTTTGAAAAAAAAAAACTAGTGCTATATCTTTCCATATTCTAGGTTTCATCAAGTTGTAATGTAATGGCTCATAAGCAGTGGAACATAAGCCTAGAAAAGAAACAGACCTACATGTGCAACAGGGAGATTAATGTTTGTTTGTTTTGAATTTCACGCAAAGCTACACGAGGGCTATCTGCATTAGCTATCCCTAATTTTGCAGTGTAAGACTAGAGGGAAGGCAGCTAGTTGACACCACCCACCGCCAACTCTTTTACCAACTAATAGTGGGATTAACCATCACATTATAATGCCCCCATGGTTGAAAGGGCGAGCATGTTTGGTGGGACGGGGATTCGAACCCGCGACCTGCAGAGTGCAAATTGAGCTCCCTAACCACCTGGCCATGCCGGGTCTGGGAGATTAATAACTGTTAGCATTAGTTTGTTTATTACCAGTATATCTCAAGTATGCAATTTATTTTACAGACATAGATAATTTAAAATCAAGAGAACACTTTACTATAGAAATTGTTTGGTACTGGTAGATAAAAACTGGCTAACTTACCAAACTCCACACAACTACCTGAATATTTACACTATGCACATGTAGAGCAGGTTCAGATATCTAAATGTTGTACCTAAACAAATAGTTTCATCTAGGTTTTTGAGCTCAAGTCTCATTTCATGAAAAATGTTGATTTAATGAAAACTAAAGAGCCCAACATTTGCGGGCAGATGCAACATGTCTCCACCAAATAATCCCAACATAGCCAATTTTGACACCAGAAAACTCTAAAACTATCTATATATTACTGCGAACCTGCAAGAAGATATCTTTATACCAAATCACATGCAAGTTGGTTGCCATACACATGAATAGTTCACAAAACCCCCAAATTGTGCTTTCTTCACTGAAAAATTGAGCAAAAGAAATTCCAAAATTGTCTATATCTCTGTCTGGGACCCGCAAAGAGTATCTTTGTACTCAATCTCACGTGAAGTGTTTGAAATATGGCTAAGTAATTAACCATAACCCCCTAAAATTATGGGTTTATTTAACCTTTTGACCCCCCCCCTCTAAAGTGCCCAAAAATTGACATATCCCACATTTTTGTATATCCATGGGACCCGTATAAAAGTATCGCTGTACCAAATTCTATGTAAATTACCCGAAATACAGTACAGTAATTGTAAAAAAAACCAATATTATGCTTTTTGTGGCATCTTGACCCTCCTATAATTACTAAAAATGGCCAAGTCCACCATTTTTGCTTGTCAATGTGTGGGAACTGTAGAAAACTATCTTTGTATCAAATCCCATGTAAATTGGTCAAAATATGGCCAAGTAATTACTAAAAACCCCAAAATTATGCTTTTTTGTGAGCTGTAACTCCCCTAAAAAAAAAAAAGACTCAAAATGGGTAAATCCAACTTTTTTGTATGTCAATGTGTTGAAAATATACATTTTGCTAATTTTCATCTTGATTGCTGTAAATACAATGACATAGGAGCCCAAAATATACATTTTTAGATTGTTTGATTTTTGAACCCATAAAATTCTTAAAAGGGTCTAAATCAAAACATGAAAAAGACACCTGGGTGTTAGAATCACAAATAATATTCAACGTTAAACTGGTACACAATTAAAAACATTTTATTTAGGCCTATCTATGGCCTTCGAAAAGTTGACGACTCTACATGTTTCGATGTTACTGGTGTATTGGATCAAGGTATAACCCATCAACTTTCAAGTCATTCTGCCAAGAAATGAAGGAATGGCAGTCAACTGAAAAGTGTTTGGAAGAAGAAGAAGAAGAAAGAAAGAAAGAAGAAACAATAGAAAATCAGTACGTCTCTCTGTGGAGACATATCATTTAGAGCAATATAACTGAAAACATATTAAATTTATTTAATAATGTATTTTATAAGTTTTAATGAAGAAAACATTATATCTATATTGTAAAATTTTATGAAAAAAATATTCAATTTATAATTTTATGAAGAAACTATTTATCATTTTAGGTCTCAATGAAAACCATCTAGACCCAAAATATACAAAATATGTGTATGAATAATTAAAGTTTTATTTGTCAAAAATTTTATTTCAACAATACTTTAAATGTCATAAGAAACAGCCTTCCATCAACTGAAAGATTTAATACCACTTATCAATTCTGATTATATTTTTGTGGAACTTGTTTAACATTCTTTGTACTGAGAATTGCCTTTTTTTTATTCTGTAATTTTTTGAAAAAACAAACAAAACAAGAATGTATAATATCACAGCCTGTTAAGCAAAGAAATGAATCTTTTTTTTTTGTTTAGAATATAATCAATAAGGTAAAGATAAAACATTATTCTATGACACTCTTAAGAATTAATCTTTTTTTTCTTGAAAAACAAGGGTCAATATGACTGTTCATACTATTTAGTTTGCTTGAATTTTACTTGTTTTATTATTATGAGTTTATTCATTAAATACATAAGCTTTCATTTCTAAATTCAGAGAACAACTCAGTTATCAAAATATTAAAACTTGTTGGTGTTTCTGTACATTTTCAATCCTGTTTATTAAAAAAATGTTATGTTTCAGTCACTTAATACTGTAATAACTTTCTTACCCTAAAAGCCATTTCTAAATTTTCGCCACCCCATACATCCATCCCTTCATCATAGCTTCCAATTTCCCAGAAGTAATTACGGTCAATGGCAAAGAGGCCACCTGCCATTGTTGGGCTTCTGTAATTTAAATAGAAACTATTTTTAAGTTTGTCCCTTATGATAATAATTTACAATTGCAGCTCACCAATGAAATGAGGGTAAAACATTACACCTACAATACAATAAATATATTATAAATGATATAATAAATGACAGAATACTTCAACCTCAAATATGCTACTCAAATTTTAGTTTCCTGATATATTGAAAAAATATTTTGAAATTTGCTAGATTTCATATATATATTTAATAAATGTATTTAACTAGAATACCAATATTAAACATACTTAGAAAGTTGTTAAAATGTTGTAATTAATTGATACTGTAATTGTTAGAAAGCATAGCTACTTTCAACATTTGGAGATTTGAAGCACTAAAATAAATGTTTGTGCTTGATGATTGGGTTTTAATTATCAGTGACTTTAATATTATATTGTAATTTTTTAAAATTTATGTATATATCAATAAACTCCAAATAATTTTATTAGCTTACACAACAATTTGTCTCTTTCCAAGTCAAAACAAATACATTTTGGATTTTTCAGTTTTCTCTTGCAAACATCATGGAATATTTCACAAAATGTATAACTTTTCAAATTGTTTAATATTAATTTTTGATACAATTTTGAATGCATGTCTTTAATAAAGCAAATATTGAATTTTTATTGGGATTATAAACAAAGATTTGTTTTTCAAGAATTTTTTGAATGTCACCTGCATCTTATATTAGAAGTATGTATTAAAAAATGTAATCTCAATACTATAATGTTAAACATAATAATACATTTTGCTTTAATGCATAATTGAGTCAAACAAACATTTATTTCATACACAGAAGGTTCATATATATATATATATACCATATTGACCTGATTATAGGGTGAGTTCAAATATAAGGCAACCCCCATTTTCAGAAACCATGAGAAAGAAAAAAAAATTAATGTCATGATGTCCATTTTTAGCTCCGCAAATTCAATACTATAACTGAACAGCCTGCAGGTGGATTAGTTGCAAGAATTGGTGATGATCTTGAGCAAATATCTGGTGTGCATGCGGAGATGGATGATATCTGGACATTCAGGAATGCGACAGGCTAGAGTAGGGAGAAGGGGCCTGTTGTTGGCCATGATTAGTAGGCAACTATAAATTTTACAGCCTAATTATTAATCAAAATACATCGCCTTATAATTGGGCCAATATGGTATATTTTTTTTATAAAATAATTTCTGGTATCTTGCTTTCTTTACAAAATGAACAGTTATTTATACAGTACTTTGTTGGAGCTACAACACTTTTCCTCTGCTCTTCTTCCCACTCAGGGATTTCTATCCATGTGAAGTGTCCATTCCATGTAAAACCACCAATTTGAAAATACTCTCCATTGCTTGCAACATACTGTAGTGTCTTGTCGTCAATGACATCAATTATTGGACAAACCACTGTTTTTCTGTCTTCTTTTATTCTCTGCAATAGTGGCTCTAGCCTGATTGTGCAACAAATGGAAAAACAGCATGGAAATTTTAGTTCTGAAATACAGCCTGGTATGAACTTAAGCATTGCCATTTTAGCTATATAAAAGTTTTGTACATACTTTATCACAATATTAATATTATTATGACATTACATCATTAGTTTTTGATGATTACTTTCTTTGCCATATTAATAAGTGTTGTAACTTTCCTTTATAACTCTTATTATTATTAAACTTTTTAAGGGCCTATTGTGTTTCAGTTTCAGCTTTTACAGAAGATCTAATGTTACTTATTACTTCCTGTGACAGTTACATCCATTTTTAAGTGTCAGAAGCTAGTTAAAGTGATAGTGTTAAACACACCACACAGTATATTTAGCATGTTTTGTTTTACATGTAAATTATATATTTTTGTGGAGAGTTCAGGTATGATTTTATTTTCTCAATTATTATTTTTTATTTACATAAACATTAAGAAAACTAATGCTACTAAATCTACACAATTTAAACAGTAACATGTATCTCATGTGTCACAAACAGATGTCATTCTCTTCTAAAACTAAAAATTAGGAATGGCTTAATGAGTTTACATTGGTTAAAATACATGTTAAGAAAATTGGAGTAAAAACAGGCATATTATAAAAGGTAACATTTTCTACGAAATTTACTTCTATGACAGTAATTCAAGCCAACAACAAGAGTTTCTGTTTTCCCTAAGTAAGATATACTATATTATTTATTGTTACTTTCATTGATAGTATTGATTATACTATTTAATATATTCAGTATTAATACTTTTTTAATTATATTATTATTTATTATTATACTTTACATTAACATATGTACTAATGACTAATCTAAGTCTCATAAGGTAGCTGAACCTTGTGAGGTACTATTTAAATTACAGCTGCAAATATCATTAATAATGAGGATATCCAACTGGTGAAAAAGTGCATTGTGGCCTTTGTAAGTAGAAACATAAAAAAGGTATTTTTGATTAGCTATACAGATTGCCAGGTTGATTTATAGTTTTACTCTTAAGTACACAACTTGCTCTGATCAGAAGTTAATATTAATTATAATAACAAGTCTTATATTAGTATATAGTAGATGCTGGCCATTAAATGTTAACTTGATTGATTAAAATAGTTTTGTTGCATGATGTTTGTATTGACAAAAAAAATTTCATTTGTATATGTTTTTCTCTGTATACAATTTTAATATGAGTATTATTTTTTATCTCTGTATTTATTATTTGCATTAATTAACCAAAAAACACATCTCACACCTGAACACTTGTGAAATACAACTAAAATTCTGCCAAACTTTTGTTTGCTTATAAAAAAAACAATTAAACCAGAATTACACAATGTACACTACAGTCCTCAAAATTTATTGCGGGTCAATGGGCAGTAATGTTTAAAAAATTAAAATGCCCAATTTAAAAAACAGACATCATAACTATGATGAATACTTTATTAAAATAAATCAACACTATAACATGGATGTGTAAGTGCATAATTCCTATGATGCATTCTTGAACTAAATAGCTTTATTTACTAAGGTACTTTACTATAAAAACCTGTAAAAATGACAACAATTTCAATATTTTCCTCTCCCTCAACTTACCACATGAAATTTGTTTCACAATGAGAATCCAAAAATACCAAGACGTCCCCAGTAGCAATTTGTGCTCCAGCCAATCGGGCTCTGATTAACCCTTCCCGTTTCTTCATGCGTAAGAGTTTTATTTTATTTTTTGGCAGATTCTTTTTTAAGTAGTTTTCCAGCTTTCCTTTCAAATACTCTGATAAGATAGTATGAAATCCACATATCAATATTTCTTTTAACTTAACCCAAACATTACATTCTCATGTCATAACAGTAACATTTATTCAGCTTTAGAGATATATACCTAGAACTCAAAAAAAATTCTCAGTGTGATAAAAAATATCAAAGCATGTTTTTTAACATTTGTAATTTCAAGTTTTACAGTAATATTTTCAGCATCAGTATGAAGATGCTGCCACTTCTTTCTTTCTCTCTCTCAACAAGTTAACACACCTAAGCTGTTTTTCCCTGTGTTTTTTATATGTCATGTATGCCTTTTCTCTTTTTTTCTTACTGTGTTATGAAGGTTTAAGTTCATAGTAAAGTTAAATATTTTTAAGCTAGATATAGAGGGTTCATATAAAAAATACAATTCAACGTCTTGTTACGTAAAATATTTAGAACTAGTTTAAATTGGAATAAAAATGTCTGAATAATTTTGTAGTTTTCATGTGAAAATTTAAAATTTTCTTTTAATGACTGACAATCATAAAATCATACTTTTTTAAATGCTAATATTACTTCCTAGTACAAAATTTTCATTTTCATAAATGATATAAAATGTTCAATAAGCAAAACAAAAATATTAAATATTAAAATATTAAATATTTTACCTATTTTTCAGAACATTATATTAACAAATACCAACACCAGATGCACAAACTGCAGTTCACCACTATTAGAAGCTGAATTAGTTATAGTAGGAATATATATAATGTTATGTTTATTTTTATTTCATTGTTAACTATATTATTCTTTTCATAAATGAATAATTACCACTATCTTTTTTGTATTCCTAAAAAAAAAGTTAATTAGATTTACAGTACGAAGCATTTACATCCTTTCAATAATGTACTATTACCAATCAAGTACACAGTTCTAAATCTCATTGAAAATAAAATGCAATAAAAGAACTACATTCATTTCTAAGTTCTATATTTTGAGTTTTGGCACAATTTCTTAATATATACAGATATACACATACATCAAACTGAAAAACTTCTGAATAAAAATTTGTCAATGCTACTAAAAGCTAGAAAACCATTTATACTTAAGCCACAAAGGTTTTTCTTTACTGAATCATATATAGATATAGCTTAATACTAATAGTAACTAAACAATGTATGTAAAACAGGACAACATACCTAGAGTACTTAAATCATCCACTAAAATTATTTCATGAAGAAGATGTGATGGAGTTCTGTTCATAACACTATGGATTGTCCGCAAAAGACTTGACCACATTTCATTTGTGAAAATTATCACAATGCTGGCTGTTGGAAGGTTATTCTCATATTGTACATTTTTACATCTGAAATTTAAAGAGAAAACCAGTTAATACTAATGAATCAGAAAAACACTAACATCTATGCACTTAAATGCCAACATATTATACCATTACTTCCTTTCATGTATGTACATGTAGTTGAACAGGATGTATACTATTACTTCCTTTCATTCACGTACATATAGTTGAACAGGATGTATAGCATCACTTCCTTTGTTTCACGTACATATAGTTAAACAGGATGTATAGCATCACTTCCTTTCGTTCACGTACATATAGTTCAACAGGATGTATAGCATCACTTCCTTTCATTCATGTACATATAGTTCAACAGGATGTATAGCATCACTTCCTTTTATTCACGTACATATAGTTCAACAGGATGTATAGCATCACTTTCTTTCTTTAACGTACATATAGTTGAACAGGATGTATAGCATCACTTCCTTTCATACATATATGTCTAGTTGAACAGAAGGTATACCATTACTTCATTTCATACATGTACATGTGGTTGAACAGGATATATAGCACCACTTTATTTCATACATGTACATGTGGTTGAACCGGATGTTTAGCATCACTTTCTTTCATACATGTACATGTGGTTAAACCGGATGTTTAGCATCACTTTCTTTCATACATGTACATGTGGTTGAACAGAATGTATACCATTACTTCCTTTCATACATGTATGTCTAGTTGAACAGAACGTATACAATTACTTCCTTTCAAACATGTAACATTTGTAACTTCAACAATTTTTTTAGCTGGTGATAATACAAATACAGCTTTGATTTCTATGTCACGACAAACAATTTTATGCTAAAACGTTATGAATAAACCATTCTTAAAAACTTGAATGGGTTGAACTTCTTCCAGAGATCACTTCGAGAGAGAGAAATAAATCCTGAAATATTAGAAAGCTTACTATAGGTTTGTTGATCAAACAGAACAATCAACTGGACATACACTGTATAATCTATAGCAGGAATGCCCAAACTATGGCCCACAGCCATACTTGATT